>NW_027551569.1:7911313-7943730 GCF_008692635.1 Crocuta crocuta
CACCCTCCGCCCCCCACCCCCCAGAACACACCCCAGGAGCCCTTCGGGAAAAAGCAAAATTTTTAATGCCAAGCAACTGCCAGGCCCGCAGGGTGGGTGCTGCATTGCACTGCTCGGCACACAGCTGGTTCGCAGAGTGCCTCTCCAGAACTTTTTTATCACCCAAACTGAAAACCACCACAGCCCCTGGAAGCCACTCTTCAACATTCCGTTTCTAGAAATTTGACTGTTCTAGGCACCTCATATAAGTGGAATCATACAGTATTTGTCCTTTTGTGTCTGCTTATTTCAGTGTGTCTTTCAGGTCCATCCACATGTAGCATGAATCCAAATTTCCTTCCTTTTTAAGGCTGAATAATATTCTATTGCATGTATGCAATACATGCATGCAATAGAATATTATTTATCCATTCATCTACTGGTGGATTTGGGGGTTGTTTCCACATTTACTATTGTGAATGCACTGCTTATGAACATGGGTGTATAAATGCCTGTATAAAAGCCCCTGCTTTCAATTCTTTTGGGTATATACCCAGAAGTAGTAGAATTGCTGGATCACATGGTAATTCTGTTTAAAAAATTTTTGTTAACATTTATTTATTTTTGAGAGACAGAGTGTGAGCAGGGGAGGGCAGAGAGAGAGGGAGACACAGAATCTGAAGCAGGCTACAGGCTCAGAGCTGTCAGCATAGAGGCCAGCACAGGGCTTGAACTCACAAACTGTGAGATCATGACCTGAGTTGAAGTTGGATGCTTAACAGACTGAGCCACCCAGGTGCCCCAATTCTGTTTAATTTTTTAAGTCTTTCAGTCTTTTCATCTCAGAGACCATGTCTTTTCACCCTTTTGTAAGAGTCCCAGGGGGGCGCCTGGGTGGCTTAGTCGGTTAAGCATCCGACTTTCGCTTAGGTCATGATCTTGCGGTTTGTGGGTTCGAGCCCCATGTCGGGCTCCGTGCTGACTGCCAGCTCAGAGCCTGGAGCCTATTTCAGAGTCTGTATCTCCCTCTCTCTCTGACCCTCCCCTGCTCACGCTCTCTCTCTCTCTCTCTCTCCTAGAAATAAATAAAAACATTAAAAAAAAAAAAGAGTCCCAGGGTCTGAGCACAGCTCAAGTCTAGGCACTGAAGTGAGTGCTCAGGTTGGTCAGCAAGTGGTGGTAACTACCCGGATAGCATGGCCCCAGATCAGTAAGACAGAATCTTATGCCCAGAAATCTTCTCTACTGTCAGGACAAATTAGTTCTGTAAGGGAACTCCTGAAGATCAGTATTCTGGAGGTCTGGGATTTTACTAGTAGAAATACAGGATCTGAAGAGTCCCTTTGTAAAAATAGTGTCATCAGCTGATAATCTAGCTAGGATTTGGGGAGCAGGGGAGATGGAATTGAACTATGTGAATGAAGGAGATTGAGTGCCAGTGGCGATGATTGGGGAAGGGAACAGGCCCCAAAGACAGACCCATTCTACTTTACTATTTGTTGTGTCAGCCTAGTAATCTAAAGCATGCTGGAGCTGGATGTTCATGTGTTTGCCTTTTCTCAGCAGTCCTTATGAAGCCTAGTAGGGGGGAAAATAGTGAGCTGTACCGACCTAGAGGTTTATTTTCAAAGGATGACCAAGAAATCCATTGTGGCATCAATCAATAAATATAGTGCAATTTCCTGAAGTTGTTTACAAAAAGAAATTCAATAAATAGCCAAAGATACCACCCACTGAACCTACAAATTCAGTGACTAGACTCATGGAATTCTAAAGAGGTGGTTGCCTGGTAACCAATATAAACAACTTTGGAACCTAAGAAACTAAGGAAGGTTTAACCTAAGAAACTAAGGAAGGTTTTGACGACTATGTTGTAGGAGGCCATTTTGAAGGTACTTTCAAAACACTTCTACTTTACCAGTACCTGAAAAGAGCTTCTGTCAGCTGAATGATAGGAGACAGGCTGAAGTAGTTGAAAAGATTTTGGATTAAGTGTCAAAAGGGTCAGTATTACTTCAGGTATCAACCACTACTGTGATCTTAGTCATGTTTCTTCTCTCTGGGCCTCAGTTTTGATATCGGCAAGATATGAGTTGGAACAGAGTCATCTTTCTGGCAGTTTCCTTAGTAATCTCAGGAGTTGGCAGTATCTGTGTGAGTACATGGCAAGGAATAGGAATTAGAAAGTAGAGGGGAAAAAATGAAGGAGCTTTCTCATGAAAAAGAGGCAGCAGAGAGAGAGGGGTGTGAAACAGGCCAGGTTGAGGCTGTGCTCCCTGACCTTGCTCTCCCCAACACAAAGCTTCCTTCATATATCCCAAATACAGCTCTTGGGGCTGTGGCTTCTCTACATTTAATGTGTATGAACACCTGTGAGAGCTGGTAAAAAATGTAGACTTCTAGGCCTCACTTGCAGCCTACTCAATCAATATTCTGGGGTGTAGCACACAGGATTCCTCATTTTTAAAAAGTTTAATATTTATTTTTGAGACAGAGAGAGACAGAGCAAAAGCAGGGGAGGGGCAGAGAAAGAGGGAGACACAGAATCCAAAGCAGGCACCTGGCACTGAGCTTTCAGCACAGAGGCTTGAACCCACCAACCGTGAGATTGTGACCTTAACTACAGTCAGATGCTTAACCGACTGAGCCACCCAGGTGCTCCCAGGATTCTACATTTTAACAAGCTCCTCAAATGATCTTGATGCAGAAGGTCCTTAACCATTAACACTGTCATAGAAGCTGACTGTCCCTCTTGAGCCCTACCTTAGAATCTGTGGGTGGAGGGGAGAGTGTATTACTTTTCAAAAGCTCTCAGAAATACTGTGCTAAGGTTTATTGCTTTTTAGCCTTCTTTGACAGTTTCTGCTGCTTTAATAACAAGGAAAAACCAAGGTATTACTCCTTTTAGCATGAATCATTCAGCCCACTTCAGTTATTTCTGGAGAATAAAGGTACCAGACCAGGGGATGAAGGCAGGGGAAAATTTGGAACCTCTGAGATATCACTCGTTTTTAATCTGGATTCTTCTATTAGGTTTTACTTGGAGGCATGTGGCCTCGCCCTTCCGGCCCTACTCCTGCCTGTCTAGCCTGGTTCTGAGAGGCAGAGAGATCATGTTGCTGTTTACCAGATTATGGGGCCTGGTCTGCAGTTATGCCAGGTTTGACTACAGAATGTCATGGATTCAATTTCTTATGCTCTCAGTACATAGTCACCTGGAGCTGCCACCCTGTTTGGTTTTTGTTTTGTTTTGTTGTAAAGTAGGCTCCACGCCCAACGTGGGGCTCGAATTCAGGACCCTGAGATCAAGAGTCGCATGCTTTACTGACTATGCCAGCCAGGCACCCCCTGCTTTTGGTTCTTAAGCGGCTGTTTGTTGGGAGAAGACCTTGCCTCAATGTTGGTCTAGGTAACATTTAAGTTTGGATAATATGGAGCCTCCAAACTCCATTCATAGGTTTTTTTCTTCCCTCTCTATCCACCTTCTCTTTTATTTGCCTATGGCCCTAATATTCCTAACCTATTCCCTAAGTGCCAAATGCACCATCTAACTGTGGGATCCCAGAGATTTGCCTTCTAGCAGTCCAGTCCATACTGTAAATCAGTTAACAATTCCTCATAGTTATGTAATACTTTGAAGCTTACAAAAAAACCTTTTATACTTGCTCCTTAATTTTGAGCTTCATATCTACACCAAATTAGATATCAAACTTTTTTCAGACTGGCAAACTGAGACAAACTAGAGATGTTAAATCGCTTCTCCAAGGTAACATGGCTGGGAAATACAGAACCTGGCCTTACACTTGTCTTCTGAGCCTATGTCCATTTAGGACAGTCTCTTTTGACCAAACACTTCAACATGTTGTCCTGTCCTCATTCCTTTTCAAAACACATCAGGTGTTATCCCTCTTTTCAACAAGCTGCCTTATTAGATGAGAACAACTATCCCTTGAGAATTTACAATAAATGGCAATGCTAACATGGTATTCTCTCTGGGATGCTGGCACTGTAACTGAAGATTCTGTGTGTCACAGGCAATATTATATATATATATATATGGACACCCAAATCATTCCATATAGTCATCCTGGGGTGAAGCTGGTCCTCATCCATTTTTCAAGTGTTTAGGATCAAAATGCCCCCTACCTTAGGAGGAAGATATTGACACACTGATATGTTAAGAATGATAAAATGTTCTATTAGGCAATACACAAGGCACAAGAACACTAATATTGTTTTCATTTAACAATTCATCTTCAACCAGTGAGAGTAGGCAGTGTTGCAGAAAAAGTATCACTTGTGGCCATCATCTAACCTTGCCATAACTTTTTTACATTAACTTTTAAAATATTCAGAACCCCCATGGCCATGTTGCCTTCATGGTTGTGAAGAGATGGGACAACTGAATTTAGTCTTATGTGCAAAACAATCCTGGCGGGGATCATATTAATCACGTATGACTTCATTTGAGTGACATCTAGAAAAAAGCAGGCTCTTAACAAAAATAAATACACCAATAGGTCAGATTTCATACACAGAAGAAAAATAGAAATATTCAATCAATCATCATCATCATCAATGAAGCCCTGGGAAGCCAGTGTGGCATGATGGTGAAGTGCTCTGAAGTTGGAATCCGGCAGCTAAATCTAAAACCTGGCTCTTTTGCTTATGGCCTGTGTGATCTGAAGCAATTTACTTACCACTCTGAGCCTCAGCTTCTTCCCACTCACATTCAAGACCATAATATCTTCCCTATGTAAAGCCCTTAGCAAAGTGCAGGGACACCTCATTTTATCATGCTTTACTGCACTTCACAAAGGTTGCATTTTCTACAAATTGAAGGTTTGTGGCAACCCTGTGTCGAGCAAGCCTATCAGTTCCATTTTTTCAACAGCATTTGCTTACTCTGTGTTTCTGTGTCACATTTTGGTAATTCTTGCAATACTTCAGACTTTTTCATTATTATATTTGTTATGGCAATCTCTGATCATGACTCACTGAAAGCTCAGATGATGGTTAGCATTTTTAAATTAAGATACGAACATTTAAAAAAATTTTTTTTAATGTGTATTTATTTTTGAGAGACAGAGCATGAGCGAGGGAGGGGCAGAGAGAGAGGGAGACACAGAATTTGAAGCAGGCTCCAGGCTCTGAGCTGTCAGCACGGAGCCCAATGTGGGGCTCGAACCCATGAACTGTGAGATCATGACCTGAGCCGAAGTCGGACACTTAACCGACTGAGCCACCCAGGCGCCCCTGAACATTTTTTTAAACCTTTTTATTTTGAGAGAGAGACAGAGAGAGAGAGACAGAGAGAGAGAGAGAGAGAGAGACAGCAAATGGAAGAAGGGCAGAAAGAGAAAGAATCCCAAGCTGGCTCTGCACTGTCAGCGCAGTGATGATTCAGGGCTCAAACTCATGAACCATGAGATCATGACCTGAGCCCAAGTCGGATGACTAACCAACTCAGCCACCCAGGCACCCCTGAACATTGTTTTTTAAAATATAATGCTATTGCACACTCAGTCAGTTAACATTTAACTTTTACATGCACTTGGGAAACCAAAAAATTCATTAGACTCACTTTTATTATATTTGCTTGACTGCAGTGGCCTGGAACAAAACCCACAATATCTCTGAGGTATGTCTGTACTCCGTAATTGTCAATTATCAGCATTAGACTAAGGAAGAACTTCAGAAGGAAATTTTTTCTAATGTCTATTTATTTATTTTTCAGGGGTGGGGAGGGGCAGAAAGAGAGGGAGAATCCCAAGCAGGCTCCACGCTGTCAGCATAGAGCCCAACATGGGGCTCAGATTCACATAACTGCCAGATCATGACCTGAGCTGAATCCAAGAGTCTGACACTTAACTGACTGAGCCACCCATGTACTCCCAGGAGGAAATTTTTTTAAAACGCAGTAAATGTAGGCTAGCTAAAACCTGGAAACCTTCCTGTAAATTAAGGAAGAGGTGATTTACCTACTTGGTGAAATATCCTGTAGCTGTTAAACACTTTAACAGTGAGGACTATGTAGCAAGATGGTAAAGTACTGGGTGGTTCAGAAGGGCAGCAGAGAGAGAAGACATGATCCTTGGGCAGTACAGTTAGAAAGCCAAATATTTAACAACGTGAGGTGTCATAGGATTGAGAGGTAAAATGACTGGTATGGAATCACTGTATTTTATACCTGAAACTAACACTGTATGTTAACTATACTGGAATTAAAAAAAAAAAAAAAAAAAAAAAAAAAAAAAAAAAAAAGTACAGAGTAGGAGTGATTTATAAATTTTCATGGGACATGGAGGCCTGGATAGGTCAGGAAAGTTTTGAAGGTAGGAACTGACCTAGGCCTGGAAGAATGTACAGAATTTATCAAGGATGGAGGAAAGGCTAATGCACATAGCGGGCACAGAAGGAGGCTCCACTCTGGAGGGAGGGAGGGATGGAGATGAGCTAAGAGACTCGAGAGGTTACAACCAGACAAGGTCATAAACCTGAGTCACACTCATGGAGAACCCTGAATGCCAGGCTGACATGTCTGAACTTTATGCTGTAAATAAGTCTTTTGAACCTACATAAAGGAATATTTGAGGAAAAATGAGGGGCTGAGCTTTGGGGACAAACAGGAGAGCTAGAAGTAAGGGGCTGATACAAGGAATATTTAGAATGTTTACCATTTCTTTTTTTTTTTTTGATCCTTCTAATTCACGTGGCCTCTCCCCACTCTGCCCCACCTCACTCCCCTTATCTGTTTTCCCATTTCTACCCTTTCTGCACTGCTATGGTCTACCAATTTCTGCTGACCTTGAGCTCTCACTAGTTCCTCCCATCCCCTCAACAGGTTCCTGGTTACGCCTCCAAGCCCTGCATCTGGACCAGGCAGTGTGGAAGGAAGCCTTTGCTGGGAAAGGATGACCAGAACCCAATATGAAAAGACCTTTCTTTCCCATCATTTCCATCAATCACACCCCCCACGGCTGGGATGGGGCATGTTCTTTACCCCCTTGAAACCAAGGAACAAGGAGGAATGTGCCTCCATCTCCAATGTACCTCCAGTCTACCACTTTAGCACACATCACTGTGCACACCTCAAGAACCAGTATCTGAAAAAGGCCGCTACAAGACTTACCTTCTCTGAGGAGGTGGTGTGGCAGCGAGGGCTTCCCAGCATCCCTTTCAGCAAGTACAACTTTGACCATCTCTACAATGCAGACCACATCATCCAGCCTACCCAGATCAGTAGGGCCCAATCTGAGAAATCCATCGGCTTCAAGTTCTTGGACTCTTCGGGTCCCTCAGCAAGAGTCACCTCCCAGGCTGGAAAAACAGAAAGCTCTCCCATTCTTAAGAAGCACCTGAAGGAATCAAAGCCAGCAAGTGTGGTCCAGGAAAACCCGTCCTCTCTCATCCCTCATTCCTTCAGGGATCCAGACATGCTGGGTCTGTCACTTTCTCCAGCTGTGAACCTGGAAGAGAGGGAAGCCTGGCTTCCACCTCCTGAGAAGGAGGCCAGAGCCTGGGAAGCCATCGTGCTGGAAAAGCTGAACAAGCGCACAGCCCGATGGATCCAGAGCAAGCGTCCCATAAGGTCTGGAGTATCCCCCAACAAGTGGCAGAGCTTTCTGCGCCAGCAGTATGACTGGAGCCACATCCGGGATGAGCTTACTTCCACCAGTGACCTGGAGCTCTTGAAACAGCTAGAGGAAGAAGAAACAGGAGAATTTGAGGATAGAAGTGTTATCCTGCCAACCCAGGAGAAAAAGAAGCCCGAGCTGCTGCTTCCTGTTTACTATAGGTAGACTGCCTGAGGCCTCTAGCACACCTTTGAGAATCCTTGGCTCCCCTTCAAGGACTCCTGAGTTAGTTCACATTCCTCATTTCAGAATGTGCTGTCCCATCAACGTCTTGGGGTTCTCCATTGCCAACCTGTTCTCTAAGATCTCTGTAAAGTGAGGTTTCATAGCCTCAGCACTACTGACATCCCAGTCTGGATAATCCTGTTGTGGGGGTCTGCCTTATACCTTGTAGGATGTTTAGTAACACCCCACTCTCCATTTGTGATAACCAGAGAAGTCTCCAGTCATTGACACATGTCCCCTTAAGGGAAAAAGTCACTCTCAGTTGAGAACCACTTCTTTTAAAGGGATTGGTTTTGGGCCTTTCCTAACAGACTTAGCGATTCTGCTGATCCAGTTACAATCCAAGTGCTCCCAGAAATGTATCCATGGGGAGAATAAGAAGGCCTTAAGGCTCTGAGGTTTGGTCCTGCCTCACTTTGAATAAGGAGCCAATGTGTCAGTGCCTCAAAAACAGACTGGCAGTAGGACAGAGAACTAAGCCTGAGGGAAGATTACTATATATTTCTGATTGCTTCCTTCTCATGGATAGCTAGATCGAAAACTGGAGCTAGCATAATGTCCTTGATTCCCAAAAGTGAACTAAAAGTGGGAATCCATTAATGTATCCATTTATTGAATAAATATAAGCTGCATTCCCACTACTTGCTAGGTACTCTGTAAAGTGATGGGAATACAACGTAAACAAGAGATATGGACCCTATAAAGAGCTTATATGTTCACTGGGATGGAAAGACATTAAATAAGCACACACATGATAAAGTGAGATAATATAGGAATTGGTTCCCTTCCCCAGGTCAATGCAACCTCTAAGGGCACCAATGTTTAAAATAAAAAAAAGGTAATGCCAGGAGCATGGCCACTCTTTCAACCTGTCCAGTGGCTACAGGGGTAACTCTATTAGAGGAGGAGGAAGGTGGCTGCTGATAGGTTCCTTCACATGGCACCTTGGGAGCAAAGTGAAGAGTTAAACATAGGTGTTTTCCAGATGCTCATGTGAGTATGAGGTGAGTTTACAAAGGAGCTGTGGATCTGATGGAAAGCAGGAGGTCCATCTCCCATCTTTCCTTCTCTCCCTCTCTCGCTCTCTCCCTCCTGCTAAGATTGCCCAATTACTTGCCTCAAGTGCAGAGAGGTGAAACTATGCCTGGCAACAATAAGACTGCTGAGGATATCAAATGTAAGAAGAACATCTGCCAGCCCCCGGACCAGAGGTACTTCCGACAGGTGAATCCTCGAGCTGGAAAGTTTGCTTACTCCACAGACAACACCTTTGAACAGGAAATATACTTTGGTAATAGAGCTGGGGCACTGTGCTGGGGGCAGAGGTGGACATGGAGCAGGGAGGTGGAAGATAGAGGATGAAACAGTCATGGGTGTGGATAAGAGGCTCTGGATGACCAAGGTGTTCATGGCAACATCCCCTAGATACCAGCACAGGAGGTTTTTTATGGGGGACTGGGGGGTGGGAGGAGGCAGGCAGATATCTGGTAGGGATGATACTGTTCTCCCTCTTCCCCTTTCTCTATCCCTTTATCTTACTAAGGAGACTGTGGAGGGTGGGGTCATAAAGTAAACAAATTTGGCTCTAAGAACAACTACCTCTTCTCTGTCTTCTTTCTTTCCCTTTGAGATAATCCCCCATTGAGGTGCTGTGTTAGAAAAACTTCATGGGATTTGGAGTCTAGTGGAGCCTGGCTTAGCACCCTTCCACTAACCTTCAGCAAATTATGTAATCCCTCTGAGCCTTATATATCTTATTTGTAAAATGATATTAACCAAAATGCACTTCAAGTAAATAACAGACAAGAAAGCATCCATAATGCTTCCTGGCCCATGCTCAATAAATGTCCACTACCTTCCCCTTCCATCTTGCTATCCTTTAGATGCCTGGGCTTCCAATATACACGATCTAGGTCTGTATGTTCTAAGCTGTTTATTCTTCCTTGCCCCCATCTTGTTCCTAAACTGTCAACTGAAAGTCTCCCTAAAGCACTTAACAGAATTATTCAGATGAAGGTATTTATGACTGAATTAAATACCCCTTTATTAGTACTTAGCTTTTAATAGGGGACAATGCCTATAAGTTAGACAGATTCTGCTTTGGTTTCCAAGCCTCTATGATGCCACCAGCTTGTATTTCCAAGTAACAATCCCCTTCAAGTGATGCCCCCACATCATGGTAGTTACCAGTCCTAAGGGGTTAGAGTAAAGCAAAAGGAAATTGGGCCTGATCCTGGTGACTGAAAACCCAGCAAGACAGGAATGAGGGTGGTAATAATGATTCCTTATTTCTTTATCTGTTCACAGATGAAGTCCAGGTCATCCACCAGATTGGTGCGAAGAGAGACCATATTTTACTGGAAAACTTTAATAGGTACAAGAAGCAGCTATCCAAAGTTTTCCCTGAAACCCCGGAAAGGTGGACTTCCCAGCCAGTTCCTGAAGCACGTAAGCAGAAAGTGGATAATAGGAGTGATGAGGGAAGCGTGGCTGTTTCTTGAAGGACTCTGTTTCATAGGCTGGGCATCACCAGTATGTAGCAAAATCAATTCCTGCCAACATAAAATTATAAAACACTAACTGTAACTAGGAAGAATCTTTGTGGAACATCCATTCAGTTGAAATCAGGTCAGATCTACATGTAACCAAGAGATTTAGGGCTGGTAATTACCAATGAGGCAGGTCTCATTTTCTTCCTTTACTTCTAGAAGTACATTGAACCCTTGATCCAGCACTGTCCTGTCCCTTTGGACTACCTCCCATTCCATTCTTAACCCACACCTGCCTAGGTACTAGGGTCATCCTCTGTTCTAAATTTCTGTTTCATGAGCATATCATTCTTGGGGTGCCTGGTTGGCTCACTTGGTAGAGCATGAAAGAGGAGAATCTTTTCCAAAAATTGTTTCTTGTTTTTGCTACAAGTTTCTTATAGCTTTTTTTTTTTTTTAAGTTTATTTATTTTGAGGGAGAGAGAATCACAAGCAGGCTCCTCACTGTCAGCACAGAGCCTGACTTAGGGGTTCAAACCGACAAATCATGAGATCATGACCTGAGCTGAAATCAAGAGTCAGATGCTTAACCAACTGAGCCACTCATGCACCCCAAGAGAGAATCTTAAGCAGGCTCCATGCTCAGCACAGAGACCAATGTGGGGGGTCAATTCTATGACCCTTGGGTCATAACTTGAGCCAAAATCAAAAGTCACTGAAACCATGCCACCAAAATCAAGCCGAAACCAAGCCACCCAGGAACCTGGAACATGCGACTCTTGATCTCTGGGTTGTTAGAGTCCCGTGTTGGGTGTAGAGATTACTTAAAAAAAAAAAAAAAAAAAAAGAAAAACAATCTTTAATCTGAGAGAGAGAGAGAGAGAGAGAGAGAGAAAGGAGATGGCTAGGAAATGAACTTATGAAACAAAAAGTGCTCATCCTCCAAGGGACTGTGCTTCCATGTCCCATGACTCTTCTCTTTGCAGTGTTACTGCTCCGATGGGCCCCCAGTGAACAGAAACTAATGGTAGCAGTGGAGAAAGCACCCCAACAAAGCCTTTGACTGGATTTAGGCAAGTCACCTTCTGGGGCTTCGCTAGCTTCATTAAAGCTACTAATCACCCCTACAGCAAGACACTTTTGTAATACCTACTGATTTTTGTGATATTTATTGATACTTAGGGGACTTTGTGAATGCAGTTTATAAACCATTAAGTGCTGTAGAAACTCAAGGATTTATTATTAGTATACTACCTTCCCAGAAGCCAAATGGATTATATATGTCCTCGCCTCTAAAAAGAGGCAAATCTACAGGGACAGAAAGTTGATCAGGTTGCTGGGGGAAGTACGGAATAGGCACAAGGTTTCTGTATATTCACAACTCTGTGAATATACTTTAAAAACACTGAAATGTATACATTTTAAAAGGATGAATTTTATAGGACGTGACTTCTACCTCAAAGGTGTTATTAAAAAAACAACTTCCCCTGCTGCGTTCAGAAGCCCCACCACCTGCCTCACAGGCATTTTCCCCTAGTGTGCTCAATGCCTGTTCTCTTCTCCCTCAAACATAGAATATTTAATGAACAGAAGCTGTAGAATCTTTTCCAAACTTCTTTTTTTAAATAGTGTTTGAAATTGGGGGTGCCTGGCTGGCTCCATCAGTAGAGCCCACGACTCTTGATCTCAAGGTCATGAGTTTCAAGCCCCACATTGGGGGTGGAGCCTACTTTAAATAGTATTTGAAATTGTTCTGGGAGAAGGCAAGTTGGAATAGTAATATACACACACCTTCTTATAACTAGTTTACTCCTTATCTTAGGAAATACTAGGTATGAAAGAGCCTGAAAAAAAAAAAAAAGAAAATTCCTGGAGTTAGATGTGGGTAGATTATTTTACTCTCCATTTTGATTGAACTGAAAAACTTAATAATTTCTTTAAAATGACAAAAGTTCTCAAGATACAAAGTATACTTACTGCTGTATAGCCTTAATTCCCCCCAAATCATGATATAAAACTCTAGGATGCCCAGAAGATCACTACAGTTCTTATATATTAAGCACAGGTCTTATGGTGCAAAGTCAAAGGCACCATTTGTTTCTGCCAGAAAGCATACTGTGCTTTTTATCCCACAGAAAGCCAAAGGATTGTTTCTTCATGTGCTACCTTCAGAGGACTTTTTTTTTTTTTTACATTTATTTTGAGGAGGGGGGATGCAGAGAGAGAGGAAGAGAGAAAATCCAAGCACTATCAGCGAAGAGTCCAGATGCAGGGCTCGATCCCACGAACTGCAAAATCACAACTTGCGCCGAAATCAAGAGTCAGACACCCAACCAAATGAACCACCCAGGCGCCCCATCTTCAGAGGGCTTTTGACATGGAACATGGCTAGTGGATGGGTTTTAACCTGCAAAGAACTTAAAGGACCATAAGTAAAATTAATGTTGGCAGTTGTGCATGTTTAGTCCCACGGAGGTTAAATACCAGAGATACAGGACTTTCTCACATCCTTTTTAACTCCCTGAGCAGGGGGACAGAGGAGGAAAGGAAATAATCCAGCCACCTCTCACTTCTGTGGGAGGGATTTCAAGCAGGCCAAAAGGGAAGAAATGGTGCAGTGTCATGTGGCAAAGTGTCGATTTCCTGGGAGCTGACCTGTCTGGATGTGGTTCTACCACTCTGGCTGCACACCCTATACTGCAAAGGAAGCCAGCCCTCAACAGGGTGATTGAGCTCCCCCAGCATGACCAACCTGCGGCAGAACCATTTGGAGGGGATGCTCTGTATGGGCATGTGAGCTAAACTGCACTCGAGTCTCACAAAACTCTCTACATTAGAAGAAAAAATGGCACTGCCTTCCTTGCTCAAAGGAAAGAATGGATTCAGAGCAAATCTAAATGTGTTAGAATGAAATCTGGGAAGAAACACGAACCATTGGTAGTGACAGATTAGAGCATGAGACTGATATGTGATGCAGCAGATTATGAATTTGGTGGCCTGGGAATGTTTTTATCTGTTTTGCCTTCACATAACTGCTGTTCTTAGGGAGAGGCTTTCTGAATTTGACACCAGGGATATCACAAAGTCTAGAAAATCTAACTATATTTATATAATATGCTCTTCTGTTCTCAAATTTCCAGCTGTTATTGTTCAGGATGAGGAAAAACCCAGAGACCTAAAACTTAGCAGCTTCTAGCAGCGTTCCTCCTCCCAAATCAAAAACATTAAAAAGAAACATAAAACATAAAACCAGCACCTAGCTGGCTCCAGCGAAGACCATGTGACTTTTGATCTCAGTGTTGTGAGTTTGAGCTCCATGTTGGTTGTAGAGATTATTAAAATAAATAAACTTAAAAAAAGAAACATAAACTAGGAATGGACAATTACACTCTAAATTGCAATATATCAGATATTGAGTTTTACAAGAATATCTTATTACATATAAACATATTTATGTTCCTAAAGATTAAATTTATAAAAGGTTTGCACAGATCTCAATTTCCCACCTGCCAACCCCCTGCCAGCATGGCTTTATCATGTCTGCTATCAGGACTTTTCCTAACTATGAGACTTGTACTTAGTTTCCTGTATAATCATGGGAAAGTCTGCTCTCAGGAGTTTTGTTTTGTCTTAATGCTAGCTGGGAACACAGGGGCTAGGGCACTGGGCTAAGGCTGGCTCACACCGCCCTGCTGCACAGCCTGCAGGCCTGTGAAAGGAGCCCCGCGCTGGCTTGCTCTGCCCACCCCAGCCAACGATCTGCTGCTCCAGATGGGTGAGGAGGATGTGTCCATTAAGACCAGGAGGCAGAAGAAGCAGGAAAAATCCCAGGAGGAGGATGTGACTTGGGAGCTGGGGGTGCTGCAGCGGATGCTGCAGGAATGGAAGACTGCCTGGGCGCTGAGTAAGTGAAGGGGTGGGGGCGGGTCCTGAGATTCCAGTATATATTTTAGGGAGGAGGTGCTTACCTTGGACTAGTGTTTCTCAATCTCTGAGAATCCATTCCTTGTGAAACATACAAATCTGGTTGCCTCATCAAGTTTACACTAGAGAAGAGCCTTTCACACAATCATAGTTGACTTGTATCTATAGGCTCTTTGCATTGGCAGGTTTTACTTGAGTAAGTTGTGTGTACTCACTACATCGAGGACTCTTAACAGACAGGGACGATCTCATGACCTCTGAAGCTTTACGCTCAATAAATGATGCATGAAGGGAATGACAAAATATGCTGCCCAAGCAGTGGAAACGTAGTAATCAAAAGAAACTGTAGTTGGCTGTGGTATAAACAACACTTTTCCAAAATTTGTATGTGAAGCTGGGATTCTCAATATATCCATTCTGCCTTTGGAGATATGGGAGTAGAAGGCTGAGTGCCTAAGGGAGTAAAGGCCTAGCAAAGACTGTGTAAAGCTATAAGATCGGAGGACTCAGGGCTGCTGGCTTGGAGAACATGAGACTAGTTTAATTAGTGTGGGATAAACAGGCAATCCATCACGTGTACTGGATTAGATAAAAAAAGGTTGAAAGAGATTGAGTAAAACCTACTAGTAGGAACTCAGAAATAAAAGCTTGATACTTGCAGAGAAGTTAGCAATAAAATGAGGAAGACCTCAAAAGTCAGAGAGAAGAGCCCTCAAAGGCAGGGAAACATAATGATAAGCACAACCACTAACAGCTGAGCCCCTATTACCTTGCCAGCCATTTTGCTAAATACTTTGTCCAGTTAACTCATTTAATACTCAGAGTAACTCAATATGGTAGGTTCTAGTATCATTCTCATTTTACAAATGAGAAATATTAAGCTCAGAGAAGTTAAGTAACTCACCCAAGGTTATACAACTAATAACTCTGATTCCAAACTGGGTATGTTTGACAAAAAAGTACCCTTAATCACTATGTTTTATCACCGCTTTCATTTTCCAGAGGGTAACAATGAAGAGCTATTTAAACAAAGAGAGATAGAATATAAAATGATGGGGATGGAGTTGTGTTTGGGAACTGCCCCAGAGGGTCCATGGATTATCAGAGAAGTAACTTCCCTTAGAACCCTGGGACCCTTTATTCAGCTGAGCTCATGTTTTGCTTGAATCATGCTAGAATGAAGAGGACTGCCTAACCCTAACCTAATGGTTTTCTTCTCATTTCCCTCCCTGTGGCATAGTTATTGAGTGGCACCATGAGACAGTAGAGGGCCTGCTGCAGGACTTGGTGGACATACATGATGACATTCGGATCCAAGCCATCATCACATGTGCTACAGCTGCTTTGGAACGGCCCCGGATTGCCACCAGCCAAAGAGACTCAGGTAAGAGCCAGAACTGAAATATTTGAGAATATAAGCAACTCACACAGCCACAGATAATGTTAACTGGTGCAGACCTTCAACGTTATCTGAGATCATTTTACAAATGTGGAAACCAAGGCCCAGAGACTGTCCTGAATACACACACCTTGTCAGCAACAGATATGAAATTAAAATTCTTGACTTACGGTCCAGTGCTTTTTACCTTACATTTCATTACCTTTTATTTGCTCAGCAGCTTCATGGAAGTCCACATTGTTCCACCTTGAGAGATCTCATTTGCAATAGCCCAAAATAATACACACACACATATATATACACACATATATGTACATACATATACACATACACATACTATATATACATATACATATTATACACGCACAAGTATATATATATATACATATATATGTACATATATATTTGTGCTTTCCCCTCCCAACTCTATTTTAGCACTTCTTTTGACAGCACATCTGAATTCCAAACTGAACTAATCGCCATAAAGCCCTCCCCACGTTCCAAATCTCAATCAGTAGTCCTACAATCCATCTACTTTTTGAGCCACAGCCCTGGGAGTCCTGGACAAATCCTTACTCTTCCCATAACCAATAAATTCTACTTATTCTGCTTCCCACTTTGTATATTCATTAGTCAACAGAGGAATATAAAAAGAGGTAATTCCCTTCCCCCAACTCACTTCCCAGTCCCAGTCCCACCCCATGACACTCCCCAGGGTCACCAATGTTTTGTTTGGCATTTCACATCTTTCTCTGTGCTTTTCCAAATATATGCCAACATGGATATAGGCTTTTCTATTTATTATAAAAATGAGTGAATTTTATCAGCCATTTCCTAGTTTTTTCCCCTTTAATTTGTGGATATGGTGAATCCTGTTGTTAGACTATAACAGATCATGATACTCTTATTACTCTGCTGGGTTTGATTTGTAAATATTTTGTTTATTTGTTTATTTATTTATTTGAGAGAGAAGAGAGAGCACAAGCAGAGGAGGGGCAGAGAGAGGAGGAGAGAGAGAATAAACGATGAATTCTGTTGTTAGACTATAACAGATCATGATATATTATTCTTTAATTACTCCACTGGGTTTGATTTGTAAATATTTTGTTTGTTTGTTTATTTTGAGAGAGATTAGAGAGCACAAGCAGAGGAGGGGCAGAGAGAGAAGGAGAAAGAGAATCCCAAGCAGGCTCTGTTTTGTCAACGTGGAACCTGACTCAGGGCTTAATCCCACACTCCATGAGATCATGACCTGAACTGAAATCAAGAGTCAATCGAAACTTAACTAACTGAGCCACCTAGATGCCCTGATTTGTTAATATTTTAAAATGTTTTACTATATTTGGTAGTTGTTTTTTTTTTAACTTCTGTTAAGTTTTAGTTTTCGCCAGCTTTATAAAATGAATTAAGGACGTAGCCATTTTTTCAAATGGTCTTAATCTTTTGGGAAAGAAATGTCAATAGCTTTTTTCCTTAGCTAAGCACTGAAAAAGGATAAAGGAAAATTCCCCATTCACAATGGCCAGAAATGTAATCTACTGAAGTGTCAGTTTAACAAAACAGAGGGACCCAAATGATAAAGTGCTATTGAGAGGACATAAAACCAACTGACTTATTTCTCAAATGCCCTCAGATATCACCTTTAATGTGAAGCCTGGGCTGGCCCTTTTTTCTCTCTGCGGCTGGTAGCATCCTAATATTATTTTGTCCTAATAGTTATTAGTCTATCATAATTGTCTGTTTACATTTTTGCCTTTCCTACCAGACAAGGAACTCCTTAATGGCAGAGACTAATTTTATTTCTTCAATGTTGTTAGGTTTTTAAAGTTTCATTTCACTTATTTTCTATCTGCCAAGTTCCAGACATGGGCATTTTTGCTACCGATTTTCAAATCTGCTGGAAAACTCTTCATTTCTCTTACCTGATTAACTTCTTTACTTGTCCTTCAATTTTCAGCTATCAACTCCTCTGAAGTCTTCCCTGCTCCATCACCCAGACTTGGTTCATTATTCCCACTATATGCTTCCATGCATATACTTTTTAAAAAAAGCTCTATTCCCATTGTGGGGCTTGAACTCACAATCACAAGATCAAGAGTCGCATGCGCCCCACACATTTTTTATTGTATACTTATTTCTTTGGGTATTAAATGGATGATGTATTTTCAGTGCCTGGCACACATAAAACCTTCACTAGCCAGCAACAGATTATTATAATCTTATTCCCAGATCTTCCACATACATACAAAGAACACTTTTGTCTGCTCCCAGAATTATCTCTTCCATGTGATCCCTTTCACATGTCATAGGTGTCTAGATTTTGATGTCTTTGTCTTGTTTCTTCCCTATACATTCCCAAAGAAAATGATCTTACTCATTATTTCTTGAAATACTCATTTGACTTCTACATACTCCCCTAAAGTACATGTGTTTCCATCTAGCCTATTCTTAACAAACGGCAGAGTAGCCCATGGCGGTAATAAAAATGGACAGATTAGAAACCCTAAAACTCTTAGTCACAAGTCCAGCTCTGTTGCTTCTTGGGAAATCAGTTAACCTATCTGAATTTCAAACTCCTCATCTCTAAAATGAGGTAACTGTGTACGAAAAGTTAACAGACCCTTTCCCCTTCTACTTGGGAATTTGAGTGTTAGTTAAAATGCCTACCTGTTGCCCAGATAACCTGATAAGGATAGGAACTATCTTTATCGGCAACATTGTTTATGACAAAAATAAACTCTGGTTGATAAATCACATTTGGACTGGGAAAAACTGTAAGTGGAAATATAAATACTTTAAAGGGCACCATCCTTTGGGGGCTTCTATGGATGCTATGACTTATAACAGGTATGCCCTTTGTGGACCCTGGAATTATATCTATGGAGTTGTTCTAAGACTTACCAACTCCTGTGGAACATAGGACTTGTCCCCAGAAGGATGTGTGGAATGCTGTACAGACTGCATCACAAACTCTGGTCAAAAGGAATGCCTGCTGCTACCCTGTTGGCAAACTGTGCTCCTATCCTATATCCTTCTGAAGACTGGTGCTTTGTGCGGCCGATGAGTCTTGTGAGTCTAACTGTTTAACCTAAAAAGACTCCTGAAATAACACACATTTTAGGTGGGCTCTGTAGTTAATACCTGCCATGCCTACTTCCATGAAGGCTAGAAGACTGAATGAGATAATATGAAAACATTTTAATTGGCAAAGCACTACCTAAATATAATTGCTATTATTATTATTATAAATACAAAAAATATATATGAAAAATAGGTTGATTTCCATCACTAAAACTAATGATGAAGGTCACCATAGTCTGGCTAAAAACCTTCTGTGGCTTGAATCCAACTCTTCAGAGGCCAGATGATAAAGGATTGGGAACTGGCATACCCAGCACAGAAGTGAACCATAAAACCCTGCCCAGTGCAGGGGCTCAGCTAAACTCTAATTATATTAGGTAGCAGTAAGCATCTGCAACTGAGACTGAGGTCCACCACTATGTGGCTATGGGAAGGAAGCTTTGTTTCAGGGAAAATCAAAAGGGCTAGCATCTCTTACCTGGTTCTCTTTTGATCACAGACAAAGAGACTGTGAAGGCCCCATCTATCAAGGACTTGCCAGAGGTTCTACAGCCCGCCCTGGAAGCTGCTCTTTGTGATAAAAATGCTAATGTGCGGATGGCAGCGGCAGTATGCCACTATGCTGTACAGTCGCATAATCCCCTTGCCCGGGACATCATGCAGACTGCCCTTTTAAAGGGTGAGTAACTCCTTGACACTTCTGACCTGGGGATATGGGGTAAAGACAGGACATCTCACCATCAGCTTTTCCTGATCCTCTCTTCTGCAATATCATACTTTGTGATGTCTACTGTATTGGAGGGTTTGGGTTTAGGTGTATGAACATCCAGAGATAGCAGGTCCTAGGGTACTTTTCCAAAATAGGTACACTGCCACCTAGTGGTACCTAAATATTTCAGAGATGCATTTGCCTAGAAACCATGTCCCCTTTCACACAAATTTACTTTTTTAAAGAAGTTTGTGTTTAGGCGCACCTGGGTGGCTCAGTCAGTTAAGCATCTGACTCTTGATTTTGGCTCAGATCACAATCCCAGGGTTGTGGGCTCAAGCCCCGCATTGGACAGCATGGAGCCTGCTTGGGATTCTCTATCTCTCTCTCTCTCTCTTTCTCTCTCTCTCTATCTCTTTCTCTCTCTCTCTCCCCCCTCCCCTGCTCATGCTTTCTCTCTCTCAAAATAAATAAACTTAAGAAAAAAAGTTTGTGTGTTTATGTATGTATGTATGTATGTATGTATGTATGTATGTATATAAGCTCAACACCTAGCATAGGGCTCAAACTTAGGACCCTGAGATCGAGAGTCACATGCTCTTTTGACTGAGCCAGCCAAGAGCCTCACCACAGATTTACTTTTTTTGTTTTTCATGTTTATTAATTTTGAGAGAGAAAGCACAAGCGGGGTGGGGGAGAGAGTGGGAGACACAGACTCTGAAGCAAGCTCCAGGCTCTGAGCTGTCAGCACAGAGCCTGACACAGGGCTCGAACTCACAAACCATGAGATCATGACCTGAGTCAAAGCCAGTCCCTTAACTGACTGAGTCACCCAGGTGCCCCCACAGATTTACTTTTGATTGAAAAGATGTAACAATACTAAAGAATACTTTCTGAAAAAAAAAAAAATCATCCCTTGAACACATCATGCTTCCATTTTCTACATTAACTTACAGGCATTGTCCACATAAAGCAAAAAGTTGTCAGGTGATTTGCCCAAGGAGACTGACCACTCTCTGAAAAAGAGCCTGTTGCTTTTCTTGGGGGCTGAGCAGACAAGGGATGACTGGCTGACTGGTTTGGCCTTCTGCATATAGACTCTCAATAACTTAATTCATCGTCTTAAGAAAGCCTCCACTCCAGCCTTCCCAATCTCTAGGGGAACAAACAACTGTATCTCTTACCCAGGGCATAAGATCCTTGTTGCTATTACCCAACAAGAGCCTTTTAGGATTTTACTTTTCAGGTTAAGATTGTCAGTCTATATTGAAAACCTTGATGTGATCCATTTAAATATAGGCTTTGACTTCTATATGAAGAGGGGCACAGGGAAGTGAGATACCAAGCAGTCAACAGCCTTGGGTGCCAACCCTGAGGCTGTTAGTTCGCTCTGTGGGGAGAGCAGATCACCACTTTTTACCCCATCTGACAGGTAACAGCGTGGACAGCTGGGCTGCAGCTCAATGCCTGGCGCTGGAAGGTGCTGCCACATACCCTGTGATTAAGAGGATCCTCCAGCAGCTGTTTAACAAGAAGAATGAGGATACTGAGCACCAGTCTTGTATGCTCCTGAGCCATCTCAGTGGGAAGACAGTAGGTGTCCATTACAGGATCAAAGAAAGAAACCAAGTTGTGGGGAACATTTGAGTCTTTGAGGTCAGTGCATGTAAGGAACTGAAAATGCAGGTGGTTGAGTAACAAGATCTCACACATTGTTAAAGCTGGACTACACGTGTTGGTGAACTGGGGTACAGAGGTGTGTATACAAGAAAAAGCGACATCAGCCACCTGAGAGAAAGATGAGAAAAGTAGGTTGCAGATGGTTTCTGTGTTTGCAAGAAGAGTTGTGATATGTAGAATTTGCTTCTGCTACAAGTTTACAATTGAAAACTGCACAAGACCCACAAGTGTGTTTACTTTCAGTAGAGATGTGAAACTCAAAAAGACTGAGGCATATACAAATCACTTTAGGAGTAAAGATAGTTAAAGAGAAGGCCCCAGTTTTCTGGAGGCTACTAGATCTGTATTTTGTTCTCGGATTTATGTTTCCAGAAGTCAGCTGGCTCAGAAAAAAAAGTGCCCTGTATCTTGTAAACCACTCTTTCCTTTGGAGGGATGGGCGTTTCATGTACTTGTGATATTAATTATGCTGAATGCCACGTTAGGATAGAACTTCTTCAAGGCTCCAGCATCTCTCAAAGTTATCCTGAGTATCCACATAAGTTTCCCATTCCTCAGACCCTGATACACACCATGCTTGCTGTGGAGCTGAACAGCCACCAGTGGAAGGACCGGATTGTGGCCTGCCAGGCTCTCTCGCGGATCAGTGGGAATGTCAGTTTGGTAAGCCTTTTTGCGTTTCCAGGACAGAAAGTCTAAGCAAAAGGAGGCTGGGAGCCCTTTCACTTTTTGCTGCTACTTAATATCCCATTCTTACCAAGCAGATCTTTGTCTTGTGTGACTGAAGCCACCTACTCCTTAGCATGGTAGCAACCCACAAATTGTAATCCACCCACAAATAAGCAAAAAAATAAATAAAATAAAGTAAAAAGCCAGAATTTATAAAATTTTTATAGTACTTTGACATTGCCTTAACATTAATCTACTAAGTATCAGTCAGTGACACCCACCCCCTCCACCTCCCAAACTGGTCCTTCAGCAGATAGTTTGAGAAGTATGGACTTAAACTACCCAACAACCCAACCATACTAGTGTCTGTACTGGCTCTGAGTGTTCAGCACATAGAGAAGGTATAAAACATAGTCACTACTGTGGCACCTGGGTGGCTCAGTTGGTTAGGTGTCTAACTTTTGGTTTCAGCTCAGGTCATGATCTCACAGTTGTGAGTTCGAGCTCCGCATTGGGCTCTGTGGGGGTAGAGTGGAGCCTGCTTGGGATTCTCACTCTCTCTGCCCCTCCTCACTTGTTTTTTTTCTTTAAATAAGACTAGCACACACAAATGATTCAAGAACAAGTGATAAATGCAAGATATGCTCTTAAAACTTTTCAAGAGACATTAGTGTAGGCTGAACCTATTAAAGTTCTGGGAAGGAGTGTGGGACAGATGGACAAGTCTTGGACAGAATGGAAGACGGACTTCCAGGCAAGGGAAACCCTGACCATCATTTGGGCTTTCACCTTCGTTGCCATTATTTTAAAAAATATCTTCAGCTATCCAAATGGAGATTTCCCCTTCTTCCTATGTGGCACTGTATCATTTCCTTGTAACACTGAGCACCTCCAAAATGGCCCAGAACACTGCTGTTCCCATGAGAAGTGAACACCTTCCACCCTTAAACCCTTGCATTTTAAGCAGAAAGCCCCAAATTTGGCAAAATTCAGTAAAATCACCTGAAGATGTTTTAGTTTTGGTTAATTCTGCCCCAGCTGTCATGTACACTTTCTCTAAAGTCCTGACCAGGAGCACAGGCATGACCTGGGCTTGTTAGAAGGGCAAAATGTCACTTCAGGCTAACTCAGTCAGAATCTCCATTTCAAACCTGACTCATTTGCACATTCATCTCCTTAGCACTTGTCACTCAGGATTGCCAATTCAAAGTAAAAAGACATGCAGAGCAAGCAGGAGACTGGTCAGATAAAGATGAGTGCTTCATGTCAGGTTGCTGGAATGAAGAAAGGCACTATATCAGTCCTTCAATAATTCAGTAAGCAAGCAATTTCTGACTGCAGCCTACATGCTAGGCTCTATGCCAGCACTGGGGATGCAAAAATATTATGTCTTTTCTTGGTAAATGTTATAAATAGCTACAACAGAGGCAACTGTAAAGTATAACAGGGATTCCTATGCTTGCAGAGGGCAGAGGAGAGTTCACAGAGATGCTGTTTGAACTAAATCCTAAAAGATTTAGGTTTCCCAAAATAGAGGTCGCAAGCAGAAAGAATAGTTTGGGCACATTTACATAATCATGAACTACAACTGTAATAATCTTTGTGTCTTCTCTTCCTTTTTTTTTTTTGAGGAGGAGGAGAGAGGCAGAGGTCATGTTGGGGAAAGGAGAATCCCAAGCAGGCTCCACACCTAGCTCAGGGCCTCTCAACTGTGAGATCATGACCTGAACCGAAATAAAAATCAAGAGCTGGGTGCTTAACCAACTGAAGGCACCCAGGTACCCCTGTCTCTTTCCTAGTGAATGAAGTACTAATATATAGATACAATAATAAAATATACAGGTCAACCGTCCTGCTTTGTCCAGAACACAGGACTTTCAGAACTAAACCTGGAAAAGGCACAGTGGGATGAGTTGGTCACCCTATTAATGTATCACCATCAAATTTTAAGTCCTTCAAGTACAGATTACATTGACCCCAACATAGTATAGTAGTTTATAGAGCCTAAGCTTAGCAAACTGAGTCTTAGTCTGCATTCTAGCATTCAACAGGTTTACCCTGGGCAAGTAAACCTAAGACTCTATTTTGTCATCTGCAAATGGTAATCTGCTTCACTGGATTGTTTGGGAGGGTGGGTAAAAACACCTGGCACAGTGCCAAGCACAAAATTGACAATAAATGACAGCTATTTTATACCTAAATTATACCTATTTATAGGATATGAAACATAAGTTGATCCAGCTGATGCTGAATGACTGGAATAAGGAAGTGAGACATGCAGCTGCCCGAGCTCTGGGGCAAATGAGCCTTGGGAAAGAGGTGCATGACGCAATCAGGTAAGACCTAGTTAACCTGCACGCAGTAACTTTTCTATACTTAAGTGTTCAGGGAACCTGGGATCCAGTCAGCCAGCATCTGTTGAGTTGCTTTGTATGCTCAGCGTTGTACTAGGTCCCACTGCAGGATTATCTTAAAAATAAAAAATTACCAGTCCCTATAGACACTAACAATGTGGCTAAGGAAAGAATCATTGAATGCCCACTAGGTGTTAAGCACTGTTTTGGATGTTTGAGGGTATGACGGAATTCTGATTATACAGGCCAGGCATAATACACAAATGCTTAGAAAGGTCAGGGAAGATAGAAAGACTACACAGGCAGGGATGCCTAGGTGGCTCAGTCAGTTAGGCATCTGACTTCAGCTAACGTCATGATTTCACTGTTCGTGAATTCAAGCCCCACATCGGGCTCTCTGTCAGCACAGAGTCTGCTTCAGATCCTTTCTCCCTGCCCCCTCTGCCCATCTCCTGCTGCTTCTCAAAAATAACCATTAAAAAAAAGGTACACGACCCCTGCAGTCACTTCTGCTCCCCACTGAAGAGCAGCTGGCGGGACTTTGGTAGTCAAGATTGCTCAAGGAGCCTGGTGAGGGGGGGTAGTGTGGTGCCGGAAAGGTGCAGGCCTTCACAGAGCAGGCTTTCCTGGAGGGAGGATCCAGACCCTGCCACAGGCCTTCGATGGCAACAGCATNCCTCTTAAAGTGGTGGAAGGCCTGCAGATACCCTTGCTCATCAGACAGGGGACCCCACAGCAGAGATGCATATCTTGGCCAGGAGGGCTCTCTACCTGGGGTCTGAGTGTCTGACATCCCAGGTAAGTGTTAGGCTCTCAGATTCCCGGCTTGTCGTGGCACAGACCTCAACACCGACGATTTCCTGGGGGTCAGGGCCCAGGGACAGCAGCCCCAGGTGTCGGCTCTCCTTTTGACATCGCGGGGTGTAGCGAAGTGATCTTGGGAAGTAAGGAAACCCCCAAGGTGCAAGTTACATTCCATCCTCAGAACGGCTTCCCTGAGTCCGTAACCCACTACAGAGGGTCTGGGCCCTGCCCTAGACTAACGACTAAGAGGCTTGGGAGGTAGGACCTGGGCATCTGGTGTTCAGAAACCCTCCATGGATGATTCCAATACCAAGTCAAGGCTGAGAGCCTGGCGGGTTACTGGGAGAAACCGGCAGAAACCTGGTGATAACTTCCCTGTTGGAGATGTCCTTGGGTCTGTGGTTTCTTCCTGGCTGGGATTTGATGGTTTATTAGGTGGGAAACCCTGTCTTTTAAAAAAACTCTCAAGGGGCAGCTGGGTGGCTCAGTCGGTTGACCATCTGAGTCTTGATTTTGGTTCAGATCATGATCCCAGGGTTGTGGGTTCAAGCTCAGTATCGATTCTTTGTTTAAGGTTCTCTCTCTCTGCCCCTTTCCCCTGTCCCTCTCTGAAATAAAACATAATAAACAACAATAAAAAGACTACATAGGCAAAGAGGAGAAGGAAAGACATTTCCAGGCTGGGAGCCAAATGAAGAAATGAGGATGGCATATGGGAGGGCAGTGGAGAGAACTAGACTGTAACAAGAGGTACATGAAAGTTTCCTTTATTCAGTCATTCAACATAGTTTAGTGCCCAGCATATGCTAGTTAGTAACAGTGGTTCAAGTAAATAAGAAAGTTGAGATCTCTACCCAGTGAAACTTCAACCTCACAGGCATAAGGCTGACTAGGAAAGGGTGGGAATGGATAATGGAGAGCCTGCAGAGGTTGGATTTACCTTGAGGGCATTGGTGGTGGGGATGCCAAAAGTTTAAGGAGAGAAAATAAAAGCATTTGTGCCTTACAGAGTCAAGCTGAGTCAAGGAAATTTCCAGGAGCGTGTGGAAGCTCTCTGCCTGATTGGTGGGCTCAAGCTCATGACTGCCAAGCTTCTCCCAAGCTTCCTGAATTGCTTCTCTGATGACTTCATGGTAGTTCGGCAGGCAGCCTGTTGGGCAGCAGGTGCCCTGCAGATCCGTGATAAGATGGTGAGTCAGAGAAACATGTTGCCATCTTACCTGATTAACCTGAAGAGGGCATTACCTGAGCTTCCCTTGTGCTTATTACACTCACCCTTCTGTAGGGACCCAGAATGAAAGATCAGAAACAGGGAGGTCAGGGGGTAGACTGGATACATCAATCAGTTAGAACCACATTTTGCTCCCAGCCAGCCCAGACTTAACTCTTGAGCACATCCCTGAATCCGGTTTTAGGATCAACTGCAGTGAATGGAGTTATGATCCCTAATTATTAGGGGCAAACCTGACTGGAGGTGTTCTAAAGAAGCCTGTATGATGACAGAACTGTGAGCGGAGGAAAATCAATCTAGATAAGCGATGATTCAGCTAATACACTCTGTGTGCAGACCAGTACTTCAGCCTCCAGCTCATTTGTCACTAGAATTGATAGAAGCCCATTTTTCAGTTATAGCACATTTTATTTTTTGTTTTATTTGAGAAAGCATGCACATGTGAGCAGGGGAGAGGGGCATAGGGAGGGAGGGAAAGAGGGGGAAAGGAGGAAGAGGGGGAAGAGGGGAGGGGGGAGAGAGGGAGAGAGAATCTCAAGGAGGCTCAACACTTAGTGCAGAAACCGATATGGGGCTCGATCACACAACCCTGGGATCATGACCTGAGCTGAAATCAAGTGTCAGACACTGAACTGAGCCACCCAGGTACCTAATTATAGCACATTTTAGAGATAAGAGGGGTCCCTGTGTCTGGTTCATTTTTCCTCTGGTCCTCTCCATTCAACACTGCCCTTTTATTCATCCCAGGTCCTTGAATGCCTTTTGAAACTGGTAGACAGAGATCCTTACTGGAAAATCAAGGCCTTTGCCATTCAAGGTATGACAGGAGTGGCCCCAGCTCTTCAACTTCAAATAGCCTCCCAAATGCTAGTGTGGATCCCTAGAATCTCTCTAGGAAGGGAGTAAAGTGTAGCTGAAGGGATGATTACACCTTCTCAGAAGTTCTTGCCTGTGAAATTGAAGATTATTTTCTTCTTTTTAATTTTCAGTTGAAGATCCTGAGTCTGGGTTTATGTCAAATTTGTTAAGGCAAGGGGCTGACAAGACAGTCCCTGCCAACAGAATTAGGACTAAGTTCTAAGTAGGTATCCACTATAGGACTCTAAAAGTCACACCAGATTCAAGACTGCTACAGACTTAAAACACTGCCCTCAAATTTTCCTGGAGTTCCTTTTTAAGGATCTTTGCCCAAGGTAAACCTGTGAAGTAATTGTCTCCTTTCCCCATCATCTTGCCTTGATGAGGCCAGTCTTCTGAATTATCAGCCCCATTGTCTCACCCCTAGAAAAATAATTAGTGTATTCTCACATTGTAATGGGTAAGGATGGGATGGATCCTCCCTCCCTATCCCTACAAGAATCCTTTGGAGACAATGTCCTACTCTAACCCATCCCTAAAATTCTAATATTTCTCATCAAGAAAAAGACACCAACAATATACTTAGTTTAAGATTTGCAGTACTTAATTTAGCAGGTAGCTGTCTACATATTATTACTATTTATTAATAAGGCCATTTCTGGATGTTAGGATATAGCCAGCTCCATCTTAAGTGATAGTGGAACATAACATACTACCCTCTCATTTCTGCAGCTTTGGGTCAGATTGGCCAAGTGAGTCCCCAGGTGACAGACCTCCTGCTCTGGGCCATCCACTATGAAAAGTCACCAGGTGTACGACTAGAAGCTTGCCGTAGCATCCTAGCCCTCAATCTTCAAGGGGACCGGGTCAGGGACACCTTCCTAGATGTGCTGCTCCTAGAGAACCATGAGGCTGTTATAAAGTAAGCTTTAAACCTGATCCCTGCCATGACCTCCTGTACTGCCAACTCTCCTATCCTTGTTAACGGGATGCATCCCTGCCTTTCCAGGCTGCCTAACGGCTGTAAAAGCACAGGCTCACCTGTGCCATTCACCTACCTAAGTGAGTAACAAAAAAATACTGGCCTAAATTAGATAGGCCATGTAGTTCACACACCTGTTCTCCATCCCAGGTGGTTTTAAGTTATTCACTTATTCAGCTAACATTTATCAAGTGCCTACTGTGATGACAGGCTTTAGAGTCAAAAAGACCATGGTCTCAATCCCAGGCTCAGGCATACGCTACCTATGTGAACATGGGTAAGTTAAACTTTCTGAGCCTGTTTTTCCATTATCAAATGTAGATAATAAGTCTGCCTTATGGGTCTGTGGTAATAATTAAAGAGATGACATGTTCAGTATCCACCACGAAGGTGTGTAATAAATGTTACCATTAGTATCTTCAGATTCATCCTAAAAACTACATCTACATCCCTGTAAGCTAAGCACCCGTTTTGCAGATAAGGCTCAGCAAAATGCAGTGAAGACTGGAATTTAGGATTCCTGTCTGATTCCTACTCCTGTATTTTCCATCCTGATACTTTTTTTTTTTTTAAGGATAAGAAAAATCTAAGAAATACCTCTTATCTTTCAGGGAAATTCACCAGGCAATGAAGATACTCAACTTAAAAAATGAAGGAAACCAAGAAATGCTTCAGGAGATCAAGAACAGGGTAAAGTGCAAGCTATGTTTTCAAGAGTTCCTCAGACCCTTTTTGCCACCACAGAAATACTTTCTACAACCTCTCAGATACATATTTTCTGAAGATACAAAACACCTATGCAAGATCAGATTATAAAACCCTATTAGTATAAATAAATAAATAAATAAAAAGTCACCCCATTCAGCCTATCAAGCAGCCCTCAAAATCAGGGTGGTTGTTTCTGAAATACTTATATTTCCTTACCTTCTCATTTCCTCCCCACCATCAACTAAACCAGAGTTGTTTTTCATAAGTAGACCTAGAGATGGAATGAGTGGCTAGAGCTAGCCCCATAGATTTTCCTTTTCCCTTTTAACTTCCTAATCTGGGCTTTTACCAAAGAACACTCTAGCTCAACAGGTGGTTCTAATTTTTCAGAGTTGTTAGATGAGATGAAGAAACAGAGGGACAAAGACTTTAAAAATGTAATCATCTTTCTTCATATAATTCACAAAACCAGCTTCACACCAAGCATTTCTTAGGTTCCTTTCATCATGCTCAAAAAGCTAAAGTAAATTTTTCATTAACAAGTGTAAAACCAACATCAGAAGAGAATGCTGTCTGAGGCACTGTACCACCTAACACCAATAGGCACAATACAAGAAGTTACTTTATTAATGCTTTTTGATGATTTGCAGCCTAATACAATTGTTTTTTTCAACATCATTTCTTCTGATCTAGATTCAAACACTAAGTCAAAAGGACTTGCTGATACAGAAAATATTCAAGATGGAGAGGGTCATAGGAAAAATGAAGGAGAAAGCAAAACGTGTTTATTGGCAACCCAAGGAGGGGCAAAAACCATTGAAACTCCATACTTTTCTACAAGAAACTTTTCAGGGTAGGTTCCATAGCGGTGAGTACTATCACGTGACTCCTTTAACAAGCCTTTTCTGGGATCTGGATGTTTGGAGAGTTTAGTTTCAGGCCAGTAGGATGAGTCAGGATAAGGCTACTACCTTTCCTTCTTGGCTGCCATCCTTTTAGTCCTTTTTTCTTTTTTCCTGCCTGTCTCCTGGCTTTTATTTATTTGCTATTTTGTCACTTAAAAAAAAAAAAAAGAGGTAGTTCTAACTGAACTGATTTGAAAGTTAGGTCCAACACTGACAGGTTAAAAAAAACAAGAGTATAAAACCGACCAAAAAAACCTACTATATGTTTGATTAAGCAGCCAAATAAAGTCTTGTAAGTTTAAATTTTAATAGTAGTTACCTCTGGAGAGTAGAACTGGAGAGAGAGATATCATTTTTATTTTATGTACATCCATGCTTTCCCAACTTAAAAAAAAAAAAAAGACCTCGGAAAGTTCTCAACCTTATCTAACTGCACCTATCAGTTATGGTGATAGGCTCCAAAAGTTCCAGACACAACCTAAATGAAGCACAAACATCAAGCTGTACCAAAATATACTTACAAAATCTGTGTGCCCAGGCGTAGCGGCAGCCTCAGATCATTCAGCCAGCTGCCTACCAGCCACCACCCCAAACCCAGGTCTTCTGGTTCCAAGTCCAGTGCTCTCTCTTGTACACCAGGCTCTTTTCCACCAACCATGAAAATATTCACTTGCCAGGTTTGGGGAAGATTCTTCCAACTGCCAGAAAAAAAATGAGAGTGGAAAGTAACTTGAACACCAGCCTCCCTTTATGGCCAGCTTGCTATAAGTTGGTTTACAGAGGCCTATGATAGCACAACTAGGTGACATGCTGTCCCTTGGAGAGCAATGCCAGCCACTGATGCAAGCAAGCACAGAGCAAAAACATAATGCATTCTTAACTTTTCCTATAGGATTGTGCTGGTTGGGGTTCAAGTAGCATGATTAAAATGAATTCCCCCCAAAGTTACAGAACTGGCCTCAATCCTACAACCACCCCAAGTTACCTTTCACCTAAGCCATTATAGATTTTCCCTATCTCCCACCCCCCAACCCAATTCCTTCATAATAATCTAGCCTTTAAAAAGAGAAACATTCTTTGGCACTTTAATAACTTTTCTAATATTCATACAAACTCACAGTAACAAACAAGATACTGACCCCAACCCTCCCCCCAAACTGAAGAGAACTCAAATGAAGGATGCAAATTCCAAATAAAAACTTCTAATGTCTCAAGCAGAATGACACAGCAAGTGGTACACGGTACGCTGAAGCCTGAGGGTGATGAAGCTGGTGCTCTGAAATGATCAGGGATCAAAGTTACTTGTGCAGAAATAGCTCCTTTTTTCACCTCCAACTTCTGCTTTTACTTTTGTGCCTAGATGAAGTGGTGATTCCTGGAAAATCATCCGAAATTTGTGACATTAAAGCCGTCATAAAGGTAAATATGAGCAGTTATAAAGGTAAATGGTTATCAAAGTAAGAACAGGAGTCCCCCTGCCAAAAAGATGGTAATGGTGGTTAAAAGAGAATCACCACTGTCTTGCTTCCAGCAATCAACAAAAAACTAGTTCAGGTTAGAGGCATCTTGGTGAGCAGCAGCCCCTTGTCATATAACATGGTTGCTAAGGAAAGCTGGTCCTCCACCGTGTCACAGGGCAGGTCCCCTACTCTCACAAACTCTGGGTAGGAGCGGAGCAAAAGTTCCATGGCATCAGCTTGCTGAGGGTATATCTCCAAGCACTTAGGCTCTTCCAGATGATAAACACGGGAGTTCTCCACTGTATAATAGAGAAACAAATGGCCTCCCTCACCCACCAGCCGAGCTATCCCATCCTGAAGCATGTGCACTTCTGTTTCTGTTGTCAACTGGGCCCCCACGTTAACAGGTTCTCCAGCCTCCCAGCGAATCGGGAGCCCATAGACACTTAGCGCCCTCTCCCTATCAGTCAGCACCGGGGGCAGAGAGTCGTGGATGAAGTCTTTGGCTCGCTGGTCAGCCACAGCATCGACAGGGGCAAAGTGTCCCAAGCGGGCAACCAAGACTCGCACCTTCTCCATAAAAGCGGTTCTTCGTGGATCCTTGGAATCCGAGTGCTGGGCCCCCATGTAATCCATGAAGTCTCGGGGAAGACCCCTTCGGAACTCCACATTTTCTTCCATCGCAGCCTGCACTGCCAGGGGCAGTACGGCCTCTAGGAAGTCGCCCCAGGTATTGCGCTGGTACGTGGACAAGGTGAGGTGCAGAGAGTGCACTCCATCCTGGCATTCGGCTTGGTGAATGAAGCCCCGAGGAAAGTAGAGCAAATCTCCAGGTTCCAACACAGTCTGCAGCACTGGCTCACCGAGGTCGTCCTGGCTGAAGTTGGGACTGGACGTCAGGGCTAGCTCCTCGGTCGGGACCCGGGGCCGGTACACACGCCAAAGTTTCCTACCTTCCAGCTGCAGCACAAAAGCCTCGATGTCGTCGTAGTGGGGGGCAAAGCCCTGCGAGTTGGGGGGCGTGAGGTAAACGTTGGAGCCTGCCATGCTTCCAAACTGCTCCTGGAGCACAGCCAGAAACTGCCACACCGTGGTCGAGAAAGCCTGCGGGCAGAGGAGGCGCAGGGAGCAGCCGGCCTGGTACAGGGCCCAGGCGGCGGCAGGCAGCGCGCGGCCGGGGGGGTTCAGGGTCTCGCGCCGCCCGTTGACGTAGCGAGCAGCGTCCAGATGCTGCCCGAACTGCACCTCCTCGTGGCGCAGCATGGAGTCCAGGTCTGCGGTGGAGAAGAGCCCCTGATAGTAGGCGTGGTCCTGCCGCCGCAC
>NW_027551569.1:7943736-7954991 GCF_008692635.1 Crocuta crocuta
GAGCCACTCGAAGAGGCGCGCCGCCCGCCGCCGGCTGCTGGGGATGCGGTTCAGCTCAGCTAGGACGCGTTGCAGCGGCGAGTCCCAGGCCAACTCCCCGCCCGCGCTATCCACCTGCGGCCCCGACAGCGTCGCGGGGGTCACAGACGGCGGTGCGGCTAAGTGCTGGGCAGGGCACAGCAGGGCCGAGGTTTCCACCACGCGGGCCGGCGCGGCAGGCACCTCCACCAGGCGCGCGGGCGGCGCGGAAGCCGGCACTAGGCGCGCGGNAGGCCCCAGGTGGCCGTACGGCTCTCGCCGGGCCGCATCCGAGATGGTCGCTGCCCCACCAGCCAGCGGGTCTCCAGGATCGTCGACTGTCGACTCCACCCTCGAGTCCTCCGAGTCCTCGCTTGGCAGTGTCTGGGCCCTCAGTGCGGCCATGCGGGACGCTACGCTTCTCCTCAGCTGCCTTCGGATCTTCCTGGGCCTCAAGGGCAGGGCCAGGACCGACCCGCTATGTGGCTGCGGCTGGCGCCGGCGTCTCAACCGCCCGCGCCTCAACAGCCCGGCGCTAGCCCGGAGCGCGTCCATGGTGTGAGCCCCTTCGGAGCCCGGCCGGGGCTGGCTGGAAAAGGGATCTCGCGGGGAGCCGCTGCGGGGCATTCTGGGAAGGGGGCGCGGCCTCCAGCCGCCACCGGGTTGGCCACGCCTGCCATTCTTCCACCCGGCACCTCCTTCTCGCCTGGGTAGTTTCTCTCACCAGAATAGCGGTGTCCCTACCAGATTAGCAATGATTCCACGTTTGCAGGGCAATTTAAAAACTGAACTGCTGGGGACTCTTTAATCTCTGTATATTGGAGTGTTTCTCAGGAAGCCTTTATTCCCGAATAGAGTGTTTCCCCGCAACTTTGCACGGGAAATCGCTAAATCCTCATTTTCAAGGAAATGTACTCCGCAAAGATGGAGATTCCTCAAGCAGAGTTCAAACGGGGTGGGGGTGTGGTGCACCGGGTCTTCTTTCTGAGCAGATGACATCATTGATTGACGCCTTAACTTCCCTCCTTCCTTTGGCAAATACAAAATATCAGTAACAGTGGAGGAGCCTGGCTGGCTCAGTTGGTAGAGCATATGACTTGATCTCAGGGTTATGAGTTCAAGTCCCTCCTTGACCTCACCTCAAAGAGAGAGGAAAAAAAAGCAAAGATAGACAAAATCCCAGTCATAGCCCTCTGTATGATATAAGAAAGAAATTAAAAAAGAAAGTTATGAGCTTTTATACTTGGATTCTTGATATCTGCCTTTTTCACCCCATCTGGAATTTTGTTTCATTAGCTACCACTTCTCCAGAGTCTTGGATCACATGTTCTCTGAATCTTAAATCGACTTAACAGGCACTGTGCAGTGAGTGTGGTAGGCCTGAGGGTGCAATTGTTGAGAACGGTCATAGTCACTATTCCATGTAACTAACTACTGTTGCTTTGTGCATAAAGATTATGTGTCTTCATTTGAATCCTTTAAGATAAATTTCCAGGAATTGAATTGCTGGGCCAAAGGGCAAGATAGTTTTTGTTATTGTTAGTAGATTTTACCAAAACTCCCTTCAAAAGCGTTTACCAAATTGCCCTTCTAAAGAGTTTACAGTGTTGTAAGCAATTAGGAGTATATTAGACTACATGGCCTTCAGGGTCTTTTCACTGGTTCTATTTGATCCTCAGTCCCCTGGACTCCAAACACTTGCCAAAGCTTTTAGATTTTACCCTGCCCATGCGTCATATCCACCTTTTAAATTTTCTGTCTGTAATATGGTCTATTACAGTGGCCCTTAATGGGGGTGATTTTGCCTCAACTGAGGTGGGGTAGAATGTTATAATATGTAGTGGATAGAGGCCAGAGATGCTGCTAAACATCTACAGTGCAAAGAACACCGCCCTCTCCCCCTGATAATTATCTGACCCAAAAGTCAATAGTGCTGAGACCAAGAAATCCTGGTCTATTACAAGTAGCCTCCCAACTGATCTCTAACTTTGATCTCTCCCTATGTTAATTTATAACACAGGTAGCTACAACATTAATTTTCTCAGGTTGTATGCCTAGACTTGCCATTACCCCACTCAAAACCCATCTGGTATTCCATCAACCAATCTAAGCTCCTTAGCTAGGTACTGAAGTCATGTAATGCTGTACAGTGTTATCATACACAACTCCCCTAAACTCTCCTTCTGTAAGTTAAACTATTTACTGTTCCTTGCCTGTGTTCTCCATACCTGTATTCATGCTGTTTCCCCTAAACGCTGTCCTCCAAACATCTTTTGCAAAAACCCTTATTAAAGCCCATTTCATATACCGTCTCCTCCCCAAAGGTTCTCCCATCTCTCTAGGAGAACTTTGACCCTTTCACATGAACTTAGCACCTTGTACCTTTTATTGGTATATAATGTACTTGTCATATTCCTTTCTAAATTTCCTAAACAGTAAACTCAAGGATGGTGAGATTTCAAGGAAAGGTCTTCCTTATGCTTTTTTCTTTTGCTTTTAGCAAACTGCCTTTCACACAGGAGGTACACAGGAAATGTTTGTGGGAAGTAGACCAATCAGAATTCCTTGTCACTCATCAGTATCTGTGGCATTATTAGCTCAATCAGGTTATTCTCTCAGGTCTCAGGAATCTCATCTGTAAACTGGGAATAATAATTGAACTTACTTCTTCATTGACTTGTAAAGATAAATAATGCATATAAGGCACTTAGCACAGAGTCTGCTACAGAACTAAACACTTAAAAAATGATGGTTAAAATAATAATGTATTATTATGGAGCAAAGCCGTATAACATGGCTTATGTGCTCTTGGCCTGGTTTGGAGGAACTTGGAGTAGGGTGAGACAGGAAGTCCTAAAACTGGACAAAGTGACAGCTGAGATGGGGAGATTAAGATTATTTTTGCATATGTTCTGTGGAAGTGTAAGTAAATCAACAGGGACCATATCAGACAAGGCCATTGTGGGAGGAACCACTCTGCAGTTACTAGACCAAGGGTCCAAGTGTGAGCTGAGGTGGGGGGCAGGGGGGCAGGATTAGCTGAAACCAAATTATATCCTCCCAAGTCCTGTGTCTAGTTTAGGGCTGCAGTGTACAGAAAAAGGGACAGCAGGAAGGGCATCCCTCTTATTTGACACACAAGCTGTGTGTGCTGGCAAAGCCAGATATCAGATCCCTGGGGAAATGTTGAAGAAGGCAGCTTTAGTTTGTCACTGGGAGCTTTCATTGCCTTTTCAAAGGGAGTGGTTTTCAATAGACTAGGGATACATCCTGCAGTGAACTAGGGGAATGAGCTGTGCTTCTGGGCTCACAAAGCTTGGGAAGAAATTCAGCTAGTGGAGAGCTGTAAATTTATCTTTTCCACATCCTGTACAAACATCTCCTCCTCCCAGTCTTTCCTGTGACCTCATCCTTTTCTTTTTCAACATTTTGTGATTTCCCAAAGAATGTTGTTGCTATCTGTCTTCTAGTTTCCCTTGTGACTGAGAGACATCTTTTCGAGCCTGACTTATTTTAAATTTCATTGCTTTTCCTATGGTGCTACTTAGTTCTCACTATAAAAGCAGATATTAATAACTGTCTTCAGAAATACAATTGAACGACATGCAATAATGTTCTTAATGTATCATTGGGTGGGAACAGAAGCAGACACAGTAAGTATCGCAATAGGTTCCCACGTAGGGGGAAATTTATGTATGTGTGATGTGTATGTGTATACCTACCTATCCATACATGCATCCATACTGTTAAAAAGCAAAAATTGAGTGAATTTGTAGATCTAGTTGGCTTTATTCAACAAATTTATGAATTAGGAAGGATCCCACCCAGCAAATAGAAAGGAGCTCCAAGTTGTACAAAATGGCAGGCTTTTTATAGGCAAAAAGATAGTGGGACAAAGAAGTTAAAAGAATAGATTATTTCAGGGGTGCCTGGGAGGCTCAGTCAAGTAGGCGTCCAACTTCGGCTCAGGTCATGATCTCATGGTTTGTGGGTTCGAACTCTGCATCAGGCTCTGTGCTGGCAGCTAGCTCAGAGCCTGGAGCCTGCCTCGGATTCTGTGTCTCCCTCTCTCTCTGATCCTCCCCTGCTCACACTGTCTCTCTCTCTCTCTCTCAGAAATAAATAAAACGTTAAAAAAAAAAAAAGATTATTTCAGTGGAGGTTACCTTCGCATAGGGGAAGGCAAAGGGTCTTATGCAGATTACCCTAATGGTACAGATCTGGAAATTCCAGACTGGTTTAAAATTCCACTGTTGGGAGAGGTTGGAAGTGCAATTAGGTTTAGGTGTTGAGCCTTGGTGGGGTTTAGCGAAAGTGACTTCACTGGGGCCTGTTGTTTCTTTCAAAGAAAACATAATAGTAAAGAAAGTTTTGGAGTCTTTGCACCACAGTATTTAACAGTGATTATCTTTGGGGGCACCTGAGTAGCTCAGTCAGTTGAGTGTCCAACTTTAGCTCAGGTTATGATCTCACGGTCCATGAGTTTGAGTCCCACATCAGGCTCTGTGCTGACAGCTCAGAGCCTGGAGCCTGCTTTGGATTCTGTGTCTCCCTCTCTTTCTTTTTTTTTTTTTTCTTTTTTTAATTTTTTAAATGTTTTCTTTATTTCTGAGAGAGACAGCATGAGCAGGGGAGGGTCAGAGAGAGAGTGAGACACAGAATCGGAAACAGGCTCCAGGCTCTGAGCTGGCTGTCAGCACAGAGCCCAAGGCGGGGCGAACTGTGAGATCATGACCTGAACCGAAGTTGGCCACTTAACCGACTGAGCCGCCCAGGCGCCCCTGTGTCTCCCTCTCTTTCTGCCCCTCCCCCGATCATTCTCTGTCTCTGTCTCTCTCAAAAAAGTTATTTTAAAAAACTGATTATCTTTGTATGGTGGGATTCAGGTGATTTTTATCTTCTTCTTCTTTGGTTGTTTGTATGTTCTGGGTTTTCTACATAAAACATATATTGTTACTGAATCCCAAGTTCAGCTGCCAGTCACTCAAAAGGCTGATACTCAAGAGACAATAGACAAGTTTTGACTGGAAAGGAATATGAGCTTTATTCAGGAGTCTAGTATCTAGGGAGAAGGAAGACTCTTGCCCAAAGGAGAACTCCCAGGTTTCTGCCTGGCCCAAGGTTGTTGTTTTTTCCACGCATGAGAGAGAGAGAGAGAGAACCAGCAGATGCCCCCTGTAGACTCAATGATGCCAGCCTCAGAGTTATCTTGGTACTCCAAGGTTGTACAAGAAGTTCCGGTTCCTTGGTACCCAAGGGTTGTGCAAGAGTACTCTGTTCATTTTGCAAAGAAGGACAAGGTCTACATATGTGCAGAGAGGTCAGTAAAGTATTTGTGTGGCTTTAAAAATGAAAAACATGTTGCTAAGAGATATCTGAGCTAATCAGAAAGCTAAGGGGGCTTCAAACAGACTTGCTGGCTTCTGTGGTCTGGGAACGTTGTGGTCCTCTCTTCCACAAGACCAGTGACCTGCAAATCTCAAAGAAAGCAAATTGGTTCTGTTACAGATGAAGGGCCTTAAGTCAGCAAGCAAGGAGTGTATTAACTTGAAGCTAGTTAACCCTTATGCTCAGCTAGAGTGCTGTTACAATATCATTGTGCAATTAAAAATACAGTGTTTTTTAAGCAACAAACTTTACTTTTCTAAACTCGTCTCATTTTTTGTGATCTCCAATCATTGTCTTGCTCTTCTGGGTTTTTTTTAATCAATAGCATTCTCTTTTATAAAAGAGAGAGGCCCCTGGGTGGCTCAGTTGGTCACGAGTCCAATTCTTGATTTTTGCTCAGGTCATGATCTCCAAGTTCATGAGTTGAAGCCCCTTTTTGGGCTCTGCACGGACAGTGCAGAGCCTGCTTGGGATCCTCTCTGTCCCTCTCTCTCTGCCTCTCCCCCTACTCTCTCTGTGTGTGTTTGTATGTGTCTCTTTCTCAAAAATAAATAAATTTAAAAAATAAAAAAATGAAAGGAACTTGACATTCAGATTATAGAAGTTAATGATTGCTTATCAGGGAAGTTGCTATAGAAAACAAGGTAAATTAGGGCACCTGGGTAGCTCAGTCGGTTTAGTGGCTGACTCTTGATTTTGATTCAGGTCATGATCTCACCGTTTATGAGTTTGGGCCCCACATCAGGCTCTGTGCTGATGGCATGGAGCCTGCTTGGGATTCTGTCTCCTGTACCCTCTCCCTCTCTCTCTCTCTCTGCCTCTTCTCCACTCGAGTATTTGCTCTCTCTCTCTCTCTCTCTCTCAAACTAAATAAACAACAATAAATAAAATTCAAATACACTGGGAGGATGTATTAGTTAGGGCTGTCATGGCAAAGTACTACAGACTTGATGGTTTAAACAAAAGAAATTTATTTTCTCATAGTTCTGGAGACTGGAAGTCAGAGGTTAATGTATTGGCAGAGCTGATTTCCATGACCTTGCTCCTTGTCTTGTGAAAGGCACCTAGTGTTGTAAAGGACACCAGTCATATTAGATTAGGGTCAACTTTAATGACCTCCTTTTAATTTAATTACCCCTTTAAAGACTATCTCCAAATATCATAGCCTGAGGTACTGGAGGTTCAGACTTTAACATATGGATTTTGTTGAGAGGGGCATACAATTCAGACCATAATGATATAAGTTGTCTGGGGTTGAGGACCCAGAGGGGGTCCTGCAGGATCAGCCAAGAGGATCCTTGGCTTCAAGCCTGATAGAAATCAAACTCAAACCAGCAGGAAGTGAGATCAGAGTATATTGAAGACATAGATAGAGTGCTGATGCAGACAGAGCATCTGGGAGACTCCAAAAGGAATGAAGAATGAGTCTTGACTTTGCTCCTGGTCTGGGGTTTTGGGATGATGGTCCAGTGTACGTGTCCTCTCAGGCATCCAAGAACTGGTCAAAACAAGGACGGGTGCTCAGGTGTCCTCCATAAGTCACTTATGTCCCTGGAGCCAGGAGTCTGGGTGTCAGGAGTCAGTGGTCTTGGAAAACCTACATGACAACCCCACCCGGTCACTCCTTACATATTATCTATTGTGCTGCAAGACTCCCAAGAACTCATTAACTCCTTGACCTTTATAAGGAGGGCATACATTATTTGTACCATAAGCCCTGATGCAGAATGGGAGTACAGGTCCTAGCAAGATAGAAGCAGAAAAAGAAGTAAAAAAACAGCTTTTTGGGGGCACCTGGGTGGCTCAGTCAGTTAAGTATCTGACTTCAGCTGAAGTCATGGTCTCATGATTTGTGAGTTCATGCCCCAAAATTGGGCTCTGTGCTGATAGCTCAGAGCCTGGAGCCTGATTAGATTCTGTGTCCCCCTCGCTCTCTGCCCCTCTCCCATTTGGGCTCTTACTCTCTTTCTCTCATTCTCTCTCTCTCCCAAAAACAAATAAACATCAACATAATTTTTTATTTTTTTTAATTTTTAAAAAAATTTTCCTTTTTTAAAATTATTTTTTTAATGTTTTTTTAAAAAATTTATTTCTGAAAGAGAGAGATAGAGTGAGCAGGGGAGGGTCAGAGAGAGAGGGAGACACAGAATCTGAAACAGGCTCCAGGCTCTGAGTTGGCTGTCCGCACAGAGCCCAATGCAGGGCTTGAACCCACGAACTGTGAGATCATGCCCTGAGCCGAAGTCAGATGCTTAACTGACTGAACCACCCAGGCAACCCTAGCTTCTGACTCTTGATTTTGCCTCAGGTCATAATCTCACAGTTGTGGGATCAAGCACCACATTGGGCTCTACACTGGATGTGGAGCCTACTTGGGATTCATTCTCTCCCTTTGTCCCTCCCCTGCTTACACTCTCTTGCTCTCTCACTTTCTCAAAAATAAAATCTTAAAGATAATTTTTTTAATAACATAAAAACTTAAAAAATTATTTAGGGGCATTCACTTTTGAATGCCCCCTCTTCTGTAAAGAGAGCTTTCATGCTATTCATACTTTCTGATCTTATACTCTAATAAACTTTTGCCTGTTGCTCATTTTAAAAAAGTCTTTTTTTAAAAAGCTTATTTGAGGGGAGAGAGGGGCAGAGTGAGGGAGAGACAGAATCCCAGGCAGGCTCTGAGCCACCAGCACAGAGCCCAATTCGAGGTTTAAACTCACAAACTGTGGATCATGACTTGAGCTGAGATCAAGACTGATCCACCCACGCGTCCCCCAACTTAAAAAATCTTAAAAAAAAAAAAGTTTTCATTTTAAGTTTAACTAGATGCAAAGGGTCTAATTTTTAACATTACATATTCCAGCATTTACATGTTGATATACTTTTTTGTCTGTTCTTAAAGTTTATTTGTTCATTTTGAGAGAGAGAGAGACTGAGTAGGGAAGGGGCAGAGAGAGAGAGGGAGAGAGAGAATTCCAAGCAGGCTTCCCACTGACAGGTCACAGCACTGACACAGGGCTTGATCTCACAAACCATGAGATCATGACCTGACCTGAAATAGAGAGTCAAACTCTTAACCAATGGAGCCACCCAGGTGCCCCTGTTTATTCATTTTAAAATTCCTTATTATTTTTTATTCTTTAAGTAAGCTCTAGGCCTTAAAGCTTGAACGCATCACCCCAACATCAAGAGTTGAATGTTCCACCAAACTGGGCCAGCCAGGTGCCCCTTCATTTGTGTGTGTGTGTGTGTGTGTGTGTGTGTGTGTGTGTGTTTTCAGATTCGACATATGAATGAAATCATATGGCATTTGTGTTTCTCAATCTGACTTATTTCACTTAGCATAGTAGCCTTCAGGTCCTGTCATGTTGTTGAAAAATGGCATGATACCATCCTTTTAATGGCTGTAATATTCACATGTCTGTGTTTCTCACATCTTCCTTATCCATTTGTCTATCGATGTACACTTAGGCTGCTTCCATATCTTGGCTATTGTAAATAATGTTGCAATACACATGAGGATGCATCTATCTTTTCAAATTAGTGTTTTGTTTTCTTTAGGTAAATACCCAGTAGTGGAATTATTGGATCATGTGGTATTTATATTTTCAACTTTTTGAGGATACTCCATACTATTTCCTACAGTGGCTATATCAGTTTATATTCCTACCAACAGTGCATGAGGGTTTTTTTTTTTCTCCACCAAAGATCTTTCTTTATTATTCCATGGACTAATACAGAAAATTGATATTAGACTATTTAGATTTCTGAGGATGCTTTAGCCTAGGTACAGGCTCAACACTGACCATCACTATATTGGTTTCTGGGTTGAAATAGAACAGTACTGTGTCCCCAGGGACAATTTACCTTGAGTGAACACACCTCTTCGGCACGCCTCAGGAGCGGGTCTCTATTCATGGCTACAAGAGTGACCCATTGCTGCTGCTGCTGTTTCTGCATGATAGTAAAGACAGAAAATGCAGGCTAACCCCAAATGTCACCACACAGATACCCAAGTCTTCTTGGGCAGGAAATTCAGGCATGTTCACCACGTTAGGCTTCTGACTGGGGACAAGGGAAGACAGATCTTGAATTCATAGTATCTGTTTTCTTATTCATTATAGTAGTTAATAGAGCTATTCTGATAAACCGTGGCTGAAGAGGCTTCCTCTTTGGGTCTACCTTTTACATGAGACCATATGTTTGGCATACGCACTCATGTGTTAATAACATTTCTCTGCAGGCTGTGAGGCCCCGCACACCAAATCCCTGGTCACAGAGTCCAGTCCTGGGCCTAAACACAAGAAGCAGAGGTCAACCATCACCTGTGAAAGATCTACGCACTGCCCGGGAAAGAAGGATTACGATGGGACCATTTAGATCTGACCCAACCTAGATCTCTAGCTGGGTAAATACTCAGAAATTTTTTCCAGGGTCCTTTCCCTGGAAGGAAAGGTGATCATTTCTAGGATGTTCCCTTCTCTTGTTCCAAGGCAGACAGCAGTGGACCTCGTCACATTATGGTTCTTTAACTGATGTTGTATAGTCTCCTTGTCGTTATATATATATAGAGAGAGAGAGAAAAAAATCTATTTAACAGCAGTCCTGGTTTTTTAACGTGCACCATTTACACAAAAAAATTGACATCACATAGATGATTGAGCATATTTTCCCATACCACAGACAGGTTACATACTAATTATAGGTCAGAGCTCCAAATTTTACTAGAGTAGAAATATTGAAAGACCCATCATCTCTCACAAGCCATATAAAGAGCCCTCTGAAACCCAAACTAGAATACCATTTGCCTAGGAAAGAGGTGGCTTACATGATTTTTTTTTTTTTAATCTCAAGTCTAGTCTTGTTCTAGAGCAGGTTCCTTACAAGAGTGTTACAAGAAAATCAGGGTGGCTGGCTGGCTCAGTCAGAAGAGCATATGACTCTAGATCTCAGGGTCGAGAGTCGAGCCCCACGTTGGACATAGAGATTACTTTATAAAATAAATTAAAATTTAAACAACAACAACAGAAGAGTGTTATAAGAAAACCAAGCTGGCATGATCATTTTCCCCTCGCACCACATGGGTGGGCATGAACACTTTTAGATCCCTTGGAAACATTGCTGCGGTTTCACAAAGCTGATGAACAATTCTCGTGAACCTCAGCGTACCTTATGGCTTTAAGGCTTTAGGCATGATGAAAGAGTTGCAAACCGTGTATGTATCATTAGATGGGATTCTGTAAGAGCACACTGACGCAGGCAGGCCAGGTCAAGGACCCAGAGGGAGTCCTGCAGGACCAACCAAGAGGGTCTGTGGCTTCATGCAGGATAGAAATCAAACTTGAAGTGAGATCAGAGTTTATTGAAAATATAGAGAGTAGACACAGATGGAGCATTAGGGAGACTCAAGAATGGAAAAGGAGTGTGGGTCTCATCTTTGCTTGGGGGTCTGGAGTTTTTATAGAGGACTGTGGTCTGGTGTATGTGTCCTCTCACGCATCCAGGAACCACTCAAAGCAAGGATGAGTGCTGAGGTGTCCTCCATAAGTCACTTATGTCCCTGGAGCCAGGAGTCTGGGTGTTAGGAGTCAGTGGTGTCTGGAGTCAATGGTGTTGGAAAACCTATATTGACCACCCCACCCGGTTACTCCTTAGATATCATCTATTGTGCTGCAAGACTTCAAAGAACTCACTAACTTCTTGACCTTTAAAGGAGGGCATACATTATTTGTACCATAAGCCATGATGCAGGGTGGGAATGCAGGTGCTAGCAAGAATAGAAGCAGGAAAAAGAGCAAAGAAAAAAAAAAGCTTCCCCCCCTTCAATTTCCCTGTCTCAACACAATGCCAAA
>NW_027551569.1:7955089-8055739 GCF_008692635.1 Crocuta crocuta
CGCCATGGAAGAGGAGAGACCCAGAATTTAAAGTAGTGTGACTCCAGCTTTCTTTCCTAAATATTGATTCCTATTTATAACTTAAAAAGCTATGCGACATTTAGAGATGAAAATATAAGGAATGTGAATCTCTCCCTTTTTCTTCCCCTAATCACATCCTCTCTTCCAGTGGCACTGTTATCACCAGAAATATAAAAAGCAATAATTTCCACCATGAATGCCTCAGCTATGGGACACGGGGAAAAAAGGACTTTGGGGGAATATCAGTTAACCACAAAAGAAAATCTTTCCCTTCCCTGACTTATGTAACCCACATTTTAATTCATTTATTTACACATTCCCTCCAAGTGAAATACTGATTCAAAAAACATCATCACATATATCAAGGCTATTTCCACTTCTGTCAAACCTGAGGATTCTGGGATCTGGCTACCATGAGGCATTTGAGACAATAAATAATTCTGTACAAGTACTTTCTCAGCCCCTCTATCTTTGACTCTGTCATTTCATAGTGAAAGGACTTTATTGTGCACTCTGCATTGCTGGCCAAAACAAGAGAGCCAAATGAATGCTTCAGTCAGTCAGCAAGGCCAGACAGAGGGTCTATTAGGAGATCTGTACTGTGGGAGATGCAGCAGCTGGAGAAGAAATGGCCCTTATGCTCAAGGAGTTTACAAGGGGTTTTATAAGACATACTTATAAGAATCTTTCAAAGACAATATGCTTAATCTAGTAGGAAATATGTGGCACCCAGCAGATGTGCTGTAGGAGTCAGGGTGGGGGTGGGAGGTGCTGGCGTAGTCATGGAGACACAGGAACTTGTTTGGATCTCAGTGCACAGGACTTGGATAGACAGAGAGGAGGGAAAATCCTCTAGGTGAGGGCAAGGACAAGAGAAAAGGCTGGAGTAAGGGATGAGCTTGCTTTTGCTAATCTGTTCATATTAACAAAATATTACACTGACAAAATACTCCAAGAGTATCTTAAACCCTTTATAAAGAGCCTTGACTGTCCTTCCCAACTGAGACACCTTTAGGACATTCTCTTCTCGTTGTCTCCTTTTTGTTCCTCTTTTCCTCTTCCTTTCTTCTGCCACAGATCTTCATTATCTCCACTGGTTGATTAAACAAGTGGCAGCTCCCTATTCTACACTAAAAGGAAATTTGTTTGGCCCCAGCATGTGGGAGAAATGTGGTGCCAACCTTCTCTTGGTTGAGATCTGGAGAAAACTTCCATTTTTGCACGAAGATTCAGGTCTTTATCAGTTTACACATACCAGCTAAGTTAGTATCCATTAGTGAATTACCATCAATAGCAATCCTCTTGGCCAGACCAACAGCAAAGTGGGGCTATGGGTCTAAAGGAAAGCATTTGTGTTAGAATTTACTCCCTCTCCTTCACAATCTCCCCGTGGTATCACTTAATCCTCCCACTCTACCATCATTTCTTTAAAAAAAATTTTTTTTTTTTTACCATTTATTTATTTTGAGGCAGAGAGAGAGTATGCACATGCATGCAGGGGGAGGGGACAGAGAGAAGAAAGAGAATCCCAAACAGGCTCCATACAGCCAGTGCATAGCCCGAAGTGGGGCTCAAACGCATGAACCGTGAGAACCTGAGCTGAAATCAAGAGTCAGATGCTTAACCAACTCAGCCACTCAGGCACCCCCCCCCCATCATATCTTGATGATCTATATTGTCAGCAAATATTAATTAAATAAATGTATTATTGGAGCGCCTGGGTGGCTCAGTGAGTTAAGTGTTCAACTCTTGATCTCCGTTCAGGTCATGATCTCACAGTTCATGGGATGGAGCCCCGTGTCAGGCTCTGTGCTGACAGTGCGGAACCTGCTTGGGATTCTCTATCTCTCTCTCTTCTCCTCCCTCTTTTCCTCTCTCAAAATAAATAAATAAAACATTTTAAAAATGCATGTATTTATTTACTAACCATGGATATACCAGGAAGCATAAGACGGTTTCTCTCACTTTGAGGAGTTTATCATCCAGTTGGATAAAATAGACTTGTCTGTTTGGAGGCAGCATGAGACCCTCTCAGGGGTCAAGAATGAGCTGGATACTTGAACATTTTTGAGACTCCAGCTGTATTTTAAAAAATAAAGTGCCCAAACTGAATTTTAAAAAGTGATGGCAGATTTTTTTTCAACTTCAATTTTATTTTTTTAATTTTAATTTTAATTTTTTTCCAAATAGTTTATTGGCAGATTTTTTTAATGTATACACTTAAATTGCTGCTTTTAACACAAATATTACAATGACTAATTTTTGAAATAATGTCAAAAATCTAAATTGACAACAATATTTATAACAGCACCATTCATAATAGCCAAAAAGTGCAACCAGTTCAAATGCCCATCAACTGATGGATGGATAAATACAATTTGCTCTATTTGTACAATAAAATATTATTTGTCGGTAAGAAGAAATGAAGTACTGACACAGGCTACACCGTGGCTGAACCTTGGAAATGTTCTACAAAGTGAAAGAAGCCAGTTTCAAAAGACCACATATTGTATGATTTATATGAAATTTCCAGAGAGACAAATTTATAGAGACAGCAAGTAGATTAGTAGTTGCCTAGGACTGACAAAGGTGGGAATGGGGAGGGGGAGGAGAATAGGAATTGACTCCTAATGGGGTTTCTTTCAGGGGAGATAAATATGTTCTAAAATTAGATTGTGATGATGGTTGCATAACCTTGTGAATATACAAAAAAAGTTGCATTGTATGCTTTAAGCGAGTGCATTGTATAGTATACAATTATATCTCAATAAAGCTGTCTTTAAAAAGTCTAAATTGCAGGATGCCTGGGTGGTTAAGCTTCCGATTCTTGGTTTTGGCTCAGGTTATGATCTCGCTGTTCATGAGTTCTAACCCCCTATCTGGCTCTGCGCTGACAGTGCGGAGCCTGCTTGGGATTCTCTCTCCCTCTCTCTGTGTGCCCCCTCACCCCTCCAGCTCATTCTCTCTCTCTCAATCTCACTCTCTCTCAAAAATAAACACTATTTTTTTATATACACATAAAATAGTGTTTATTTTTGAGAGAGAGACAGAGAGACAGAGCATAAGCAGGGAAGGGGCCGAGAGAGAGGGAGACACAGAATCCAAAACAGGCTCTAGGCTCTGGGCTATCAGCACAGAGCCCTATGTGGGGCTTGGAGTCACTAATTGTGAGATCATGACCTGAGCCAAAGTTGGATGCTTAACTGACTGAGCCACCCAGGCGCCCCAAAATAAATAAATAAACTTTTAAAAAAAGTCTCAATTGAAAGCCTTTTATGATTACCAAAGGCCCCCCAGTGTAGGATGCTGAGCCGTGTGGCACAATGGACAGAACACCAGTGTGGAAGTCAAATGCATCTGAGTCCAAATCGTTTGCTACTTACCACTTGTGTGACCTTAGGTGAATTATTTAAATTCTCTGCTATTTCTTTGGTTTACTGTAAAATGAGGACAACAGTTCCTCTAATAGGCCTGTTTTTTAAATAACATTTATTTTAAAAATACATACTAAGCAGTTATTATGTTCTAGACACTGTTCCAGGTTCTGGGGATACAGCAGGTGACCAGGACAGTCAGGGATCTCTATATTACATCTTACACACAAAAAATTGAGATTTTTACATACATGAAACCTCTCTCATGTTAAATATTGGCATCTAATTTAAAAATATTAAAAATACCATTAGCTAACACTGTGCCAAATACATCTATGAGCCAAATTCTGCCCTTGGGCTGATAGTTTATGACTCCTGATGTAGCCTTTTCACATGGTGAGTTTCTAGAATATTGACTACTTGGCTGAACCCTGGCACCCTCAGCCTATTCCCGTATGCTGCCCGGCACCAACCAAAGAAACATGTCTCAAAATTCAGGGAAACCATCCTATCAAGTAATTGAGCCAGGCAGTGGCCTGGATCCCTTCTCTATAAAATGCTACAGCCTTGCTCACCAACCCAATGAGGTCCCATTCGTTTTGCATGCTTGGGCTGAGCTGGTATGTTCTCTACGATGGATTTGGAAGAGATTGTGCTTTGCATGCCTTTCAAGATCATCCATCTGTCCTCTTAGGGCCTCTGTGGGAGCCAGTTTAGGACACAGTCTTACATGTTGGACACTTTCATTTTCTTTTACCTGGTGATATCTATCATCTCAACTGTTTTGGCCAAACATGTAAGTATGCAGCACTGGTATAGGCAGCTCTTTCCTGAAACTCAACAATAGATTAATTTAATCTATTTTAATTCTCTAATGTATTCATGATCTCAGAAAAGAAAAAAAAAGTTTTAAATTTATCTTGTAGCTCTTCAATTTACAATCAAACAACTTCACGTTGCTCATCTATCCATCTCCAGAGCACCTGAGTTTAAACTCTGGGAAGTGGGAGTCTAGAGAGAGGATTCAGGGAATTAGTGCCTTCATTGGCACTATCCCATCAACAGCAAGCTGTTGTTTGGGGTACTTCACCCCACTGGGTCATGGAATTCCCTAACACCCCTAAGTTGAAACTCTCACAGACAAAAGCTACGTGGAACACAGCTGCCTTCCAAAAGTCTTTGCAAAGACAATGTGATGTGGTAGAAAAATGGTAGACTCAAGTTCAAGTTTCCTTCTGCTACTAATAAGTACAGGACCCTGTGAAGACTGTCATTCTGAGTTTTACTTTGATCATTTGTAAAACGGAAAGAATAATAGGCTCATGGGTTGATTACAGTGGCTCTCAATCTGGTTGCTTATTAAAATTGCTTTTTTAAAATGTCACAGCATGTGCCACACCTCCAACAAATTAAGTCAAATCTCTGAAGATTTAACGCAGACACCAGGAGATTTTAAAAGCTTCACAACCCTTTCTAATATGCAATGAGGATTGAAAATAACTGGAGAGAATTTAATAATGTTACTTGTGTAAAGCAGGTAGGTATTCAGCAGTTCCTAGCTATTCCCCAATTTAAGTTTCAAACCAGCAATTGAGGTACTTTTGGTGTGTGTTCTAAGACTGCACCACTAGGTGTCAGTTTGACCATGTATGTCGGTTCTTAGGAGCTTCTGGTTATCTGTTGTCTGGATAACAACTAAGTACCATTACCAAAACTATTTATTGAGTGCCTGCCTTATGCCAATCACAGTGCTAATGACTCCTAAAACATGTGATTTCCAATCCTGTATCAAGTAGGCAAGGTAGTTGTCCTAATCATGAGGAAGCCAAGTGTCAGAATGATTCTATTACTTGTACAGGATACACAGTAAGTAGCAGAACTGAGATTCAAGCTTCATTAATCCATTTTCTCATTCAAAACCACTGAACACTTACTATACACAATGTACTTTATTTATCTGCTGTTGTTGATCCAAAGGTGAATAAAGCATAGTTTTCATCCTCTGGAAGTCCGTTTTTACCCTTCATTCCTAAGTACATTTAGGAAGAAAAGATGGGCATCTTCTTTTACAGTTGTTATTAGCCTTGGGATAGCTATATCTTCTGAAGAACTCAAATGCTGTTTTCTTAAGAGGATGGAATGACCGTTAGGTAGAGTTTCCTGGGATGGCTATTCCACTGTACCCAGCCATTACAATAAAATTAAAAAAAATTTGAGAGCCTGTTAGATACCTAAAAAGCTAGAGACCACATCTGGCCTGTTTTAACACTGTTGTATTTACTTAATTTATATCCTCACTGAAAAACTTAAAGCATAGAGTATGTATCTAATTTTTGATCAATGAATATTGCTGAATAAATAAATGAATGCCCAGTACTCTGCTAAACACTGCAAAAAGAGCCATAAGGGAAACGTTTAAAGAAGTCTGCATCTTATTCTGGTAAGCAAATCTGAATATTTCTTTCCAAAGGTGGTACCATATTCTAAGAAGCCCCAACTGATTCATTCCTGTGGCAGGAAAGTCTCAGATCTTGCAGAAGTTTCTAAATGTGTCAGGGACTACAGGACTGTTTTTACTGCTAGATTTGATCAGGGGATCCAGAGTCTGATGGCTGCTTTGGGGTTTGTTTCATGTCACAAGGATACCAGCTGTGCTCGTCTCTAACCAAGCCTTTTGACAATTAGGATCATAGGGATTACCAGGCTGGGTCAAACCCATAGGCCGTTCAGTAGTCTCTTACTTTGGAGAAGACGTTATTTAAGTAGTGAAATGTAGACCTGATTATGAATCAGAATCACTTAGGAGAGCTTCGCAAAAATAAAATACAGATCTCTGGGCCCTGCTCCACCCTAGCGAAATGAAGTCCCAGGAACTAAGAGAAGAAACTGGGATTTTATTTTATTTTTTAAATTTATTTTTAGAGAGACAGAGAGAGTACAAGTGGGGAGGAGGGCAGAGAGGAAGAGAGAGAGAAAAGGAGAAAGAGAATCCCTAGTAGGCTCCACATGGTCAGTGCACAGGCCCAACTCAGGGCTCAAACTCATGAAAACGTGAGAACACGACCTAAGCTGAAGTCGGACGCTTAAGTGACTAAGTCATCCAGGCGCCCCAGAACCTGGGATTCTGATACAGAATCAGGGTTGAAAAATGGCTGGTTCACTCATATATGTCTCTGCAATTCATATATTTTCTATATGATTATATTCCCTCCCTGGATAAGAATTTCATGCATTTATCACTTACAATGTGAAGTAATATTCCTTTTTATCAGCACTAAGCTTATCTCTATTGGAATTTTGTAAATGACATTGAAATCCTAGGATTTGGGGATTTCAGAGATGAGTCCATGTTCATCTTACCATGCTTTTTGTGGTACTGTAGATTTGGCTCAACTTTCCCCCTAAAGCATGCCTACTAGTCACATGACCATTCTTGCAATGTTTGTTTGTTTACAAGCAGCTCTGGCTTTATCAAGTGATCCATTCTGCATCAGCTAGACAACCTTTGCCCACTTTGTGCAATAGCAGAAAAATAATATGTTCCTGTGATAATTGTGACCTGGGATGGCTGCTGCTTAGGTCATTCAGGACAGGCAAGCACTTGTTGCAGATTTGTGTTAAAGTATTTTTTTAAATTTTTAAATTATTTTTTAATAGTTTATTGTCAAGTTGGTTTCTACATAACACCAAGTGCTCATCCCCACAAGTGCCCTCTTCCATACCCATCACCCCCCTTCCCCTCGCCCCCATCTGCCCTATGTTTGGACGTATAGGAGGATTAGGAGGAACTGAATGGAGGACCATGGGGAAGAAGAAGGGGAAAAATAGTGGGGGAGAGGGAGGGAGGCAAACCATGAGAGACTCTTGAATGCTGAGAACAAACTGAGGACGTTAAAGTCTTGCTATGAGTCTAGTCTGCCTGCTAGTTTTGGAGAGACCGGGAAGGGGAATATACTTTCACTTAATTGTTCAAAGACTAACATATCCCTTCAGAATGGCAATCTGAATGGTTTGCGGAAAGAAACCAGAGAAGGGAATGGGGTGGGAGTATTTATAGGAAAGTGTACAAGGGGTTGAATAGAGAAGAGTATCAGGTTCACACACCTGCCTACTAAAAGGAGAAGGTCTGATTTAACTGCTTCCTTTAAAACAAAAATGCTGAGTGATTGCAGATGGAGAGCCACAATTGGGGTGGAGGACCATGAGGGAGTCTCCAACTGTTCCTTGATGAGTCCAAGTTTCTAAGTAGCTTTATGTACATGTAAAAAAAAAAAAAGAGAGAGAGAGAAAGAGAGGAGAAAGTGGGCTTGGGAGAGATACTAAGAGGAAGAAGTGTTGTCCGATCATAGCCTGTATACCCCTCTAGGCAAGTTAGGCCTGGCCTGGATCTGTCTGCACAGAAAATTTATTAGAGCTTGGTTGGAAATTTCTAATACTCCAGAGATGAGATTTCTGGCTGGATTCCTTATGGACCTCAACAATGACCCTGTTCTCAGCTAAGGTTATTAGAAAATAGATCACTATTTTCAATAGGGATGAAACTGGGACTAGTCCACCCAAGGTGAAAATTCTGTGGCCTCTGATTCCAATACAGATGCTCCAAGATGCTCTGGCTTCCATATGATCAACACCCAAAATAATAATAACTACTCCTGGCAATTCTTTTCATCTAGAGATTTCAAAGCATCTCACAAACACCTGCCCATCCCCTAGGTAGCTGATTAAGCCACATCTCTGACATTCATCTTTCACTTATGGTCCTCCCATAAATTGATGACTAAGCTGAAAATAGAGTGTGGGCCTCCTGACTCAAGGTCTCACCCTCAATACCTACTCCTCTTGGCTACCCAGTCTTGAGTAGTTTGTGGTACTCCTACAGGGCATAGTTCTTTATAGGAGGCCTATGTATCAGATCTTCCTGCTTCTTTGCTGTCATTACCTCCTACTGACTGCATTTCTGGTTCCTTAGTCTCCTGGCAACTGGACTGTGCCTTGGTCACATCTGGGATGCAGGAACTGTTGAAGAATCTACAGGGATTCTTCATGTCTTAGCATCCTTTATCCCAGTTTGCACCTCCTTCCACAGACTCGGGGCCAACATAGTATTGTGTCCTAGGCTCATTTTTCCTCCTTCCCTATCTCTATTCTCACCTCCCTTCAGCAACAGGAAGTCACAGGCCCAGAGGAAGGAATGGGAGGGAAAAGTCTTTTTTTTTTCTCTCTCAAATTGCCCTCTTGTTCCCATGGAGGGACTGAGGCCATGAATACTGGCCTCAATGGGAAGAGGAAGGGATTACAGGATGAGTTTTTGCTTCTATCACTCATCCTGAGGGAGTTAGCTGCTTCTTCCTTCCTTCCTTCCTTCCTTCCTTCCTTTTCTTCCTTTCTTTCTTTCTTTCTTCCTTGGAAGAGGGATGACTCAGTGCAGACCCTTAAAGGGAAATCCGTCTCAGAGTCTGAGGGCCACCATTGGCTCTGTATTTTAATATCCAGACCAGAATGGTTTCACTGACTCAGAGGAAATTGAACTCCCCCTGTCCCCAGTGTCGGCAACTCTGAACAGAACTTCCCCAAAGGAGTACGTCTGTCTGGGAGAGTCTAACAAAGACAGGCAGTGGGATTCCAAATTCAGAATACAGGGTGGGCCCTACACACTGGTGGAGGGCTTTATTTAGTCACACTCCACTACTATGCTTTTACCTACTAATTACTATAACCACTAGTGATCATTATATGATAATTAGCACATGCCTTTTTTATAACTCCCAGAGCACCACCCCAAAATAAATGATGGGTAGGGTGGCAAGACTGCTCCTAGAGACAACTCCTGACTCATTCATTCGCTAAACATTTAGTGAACTACTGTGGGCCAGGCCCTGTGCTGGGCAGCTATGAGCAGCGTGGATGTGGTTCTTGGTATCACAATGCCGACACACTACAGGAGGGACAGGCACTAAGTAAGTTTATGTGTGGGATGTGTGTATCCAATGTGGAAGTGTTGTGTGTATAAGAAGGGCACCCAACTCAATGGTGACTGGAAAGAGGATGTCAGAAGCTTCCCCTGTAGTTATAACTTAGGAGGTGAGACCTATAGGATGAGTAGAAGCTAATCATGGAATCCAACTTGGGGTAGACCTACACTGTTTAATTTCCCCAGAACATAATGTTAACACCAAGGCTGTTATTAACCTCATATTCCTCTTCATATTAACCCTACAAAGTATCTTCCAGGCTATGCCAAATACAGTGCCTCCAAGTCTGCTTCTTCTGTACAGTGGGACATTTCCTTGGAAAAGTGTGGAAGTGTGAAATTCTACACAAAAAGTGGAAGATGTTATTATTGTATCCCACTAAAGAGAGTGTTTCAGGGAGGAAAATGGCACCAGGGAAATAGGTGCAGACATCAGGTTCTTCTATTTCCACACCCAAGCCCAATCTCTGTGCTCTTGCAAGGGTCTGGTCTGTGACAGGAAATAAGTTTGTCTGTCTCTGCTTTAGCAACAACATCCTTCTTATCAGCTGCTGCACTGAGAAGACACCGATGTCCTCTTGCAGGAAACTAACAGGAAAAGAAAGAAAGCCTACCACTAAATACACTTCCTGAGAGCAAAATGAAATGGCTGCTGCTCTGGCTGCCTGTAGGAAAGGGCTGAATAAATAAATACAACCATCCCTATTGTGTAGTCAGACTTCCTGGGGGCAAGTCCTCATCTCCCCACCCCTTCTTTCCCTTCTAAAATTGGCCATCCTGCAGAGGAGCAGACAGGTTTTCTCCAGCTCCTGAAAGCTATTGAAACTTAAAAGTCTCCTCTTTTTCAAACACAGAGGAAATACAGAGTTAGAAGGAGAGAAGACAAGAGTCATAGGAAGAGGAACTTGATATTGCTACACACCTCTCTAACCTCACAGAACTTTTCTACCAACTTCTGCTTTGAACCTTTCTGTGCATAAGTCTGGTAATGTCTGGGGACAAGTCAGGAGGAGAAGGGCCCCGGGCTAGTGCATCTCAGAAAATCCATGGGGCTGTTTAAATCACAGCTGCGCAGGTGACCTGATTTGGAGGCAGAAGTGTAAACTGTCATCATCTGTGAGTATTTACTGAGTCTAACGGTGTAGCATCATAGCAGAAACTGCTTGAGTGGGTGACTCTACATCAAGAAACAGTTCTAGGGGCTCCTGGCTGGCTTAGTTGGTGGAGCACGGAACTCTCAATCTTGGGGTTCCAAGATCCAGCCCCATGTTGGGTGTGGAGATTACTTAATAAAATCTTAAAAAAAAAAAAAAAAAGAAACAATTCCAGTCTAAAGGATCCTAAGGTATTTCCTGGTGAGGTGCTTTTTTCTTCCACATGGAACACAGACAGAAGGAAAGAACATGTACAGAAATGGGGCAGGGGAAGAGGGGACTGGGGGGAGAAAGAGAGATTGGGGATAGATACCTCTGGCCTGAAAAGATGAGATCAGATGAGCGCTTGGACCTTTGTCTTTCTATAGTGTTTTTGGTGTAAAGATTATTTATACTTTAGAAGAACCCTCCTCATTTTTCTCATATAATCATGAGTGAACCCTGAGAAATGACTCAGAGCCAAAATAATGGCGTTTCCTTGATTATACTTCCTCATTTTCTCTGGCCATAGGCCACCCCTCCATATCCTCCTTCCTTATAAGGAACCAGCCTCAACCCAGTCACTCCAACTTCTTAGTAATCTTTGTTTCATGTTGCAAACTAGACTCTCTTCATCCCACTTTCACTTTTAAATATTTAAATTTATTTTTATATTTTAAAGTTTATTTATTTTTGAGAGAGAGAGAGAAGAGAGAGAGAGGGGGCTATAGAGAATCCCAAGCAGGCTCTGTGCCATCAGCCCAGAGGCCAGCACAGAGACCGATGCATAGCTTAAACTCACAAACTGTGAGATCGTGACCTGAGCTGGAATCAAGAGCTAGTCACTTAACCAACTGAGCCACCCAGGTGCCCCTTTCTTTATTTTTTTTTTTTAATTAAAACATTTTTTTGGCAAAGGAAACAATCAATAAAACTAATAGGCAACCGACAGAATGGGAAAAGATAGTTGCAAAGGACATATCAGATAAAGGGTTAATATCCAAAATCTATAAGGAACTCACCAAACTCCATACCTGAAAAACAAACAATCCAGTGAAGAAATGGGCAGAAGATATGAACAGACACTTCTCCAAAGAGGATATCCAGATGGCCAACAGACACATGAAATGATGCTCAGCACCCCTCATCATCAGGGAAATGCAGATCAAAACCACACTGAGATACCACCTCACACTGATCAGAGTGGCTAAAATGAACAAATCAGGAGACTATAGGTGCAGGTAAGGATGTGGAGAAACGGGCACCCTCCTACACTGTTGGTGGGAATGTAAACTGGTACAGCCCCTCTGGAAAACAGTGTGGAGGTTCCTCAACAAATTAACACTAAAACTCCCCTATGACCCAGCAATAGCACTGCTAGGAATTTACCCAAGGGATACAGGAATGCTGATGCATAGGGGCACATGTTCCCCAATGTTCATAGCAGCACTCTCAACAATAGCCAAAACATGGAAAGAACCTAAGTGTCCATCAACTGATGAGTGGATCAAGAAGATGTGGTATACTTATACAATGGAATACTACATGGCAATGAGAAAGAATGAAATCTGGCCATGTGTAGCAACATGGATGGAACTTGAGGGTGTTATGCTGAGTGAAATAAGTCAGGCAGAGAAGGATAGATACCATATGTTTGCACGTATAGGTGGATTAGGAGGAACTTAATGGAGGACCATGGGGGAGAAGAAGGGGAAAATAGTTGGGGAGAGTGAGGGAGGCAAACCATGAGAGACTCTTGAATGCTGAGAACAAACTGAGGGCTGATGGAGGTGGGGGAGAGAGGAAGGGGAGTGATGGGCATGGAGGAGGGCACTTGGGATGAGCACTGGGTGTTATATGGAAACCAACTTGACAATAAACTATTAAAATTTTATTTTAAAATTTATTCAAGTGATTGCTACACCCAATGTGGGGCTCAAACTCATGAGCCAGAGATGAAGAGCTGCATACTCTTCTGACTGAGACAGCCAGGTGCCATTCGTCCTCCCACTTTCTATTGCAAAATTGCTATTCTTTTAGTCTCTTGGTTCTTACTACTCCCAATCCAGGTATGGAAACTTCCTCTTGAGTGTCCTTACTCTATCCACAGAGCCTGTATGGGAATTACCCTTTCTCTTATCCTCAGTTAAGGACTGACTTAGCAGACTGCCTACACGGTGACCAGCTATTTTTTGAAAGGAACAAAGGCCACACAACCAAGTGCCCGCTCATTCTGGGCACACTCCCCCCTCTCTGGAACTTCCATGGATCCAGGCTTTATACAGATTTCTGTATAAAGGAGGTGATGCCATAATTATCCCACCTTGCTGGTTTTGAGCATATTTCTTAGCCTAGGGCAGGCAGGAAATGTGGCTGGAGTTTAGCTTTGTCGGTCATATTTTATTAACCCCAAATCTGCCATTATGGTTTGGCAAGTATACAGTACACAGAGATAAATGAGACAAAATATTTAAAAATAAGACCATCCTGGAAAGTTACCATAATCATAGCATATCCAGTAGTTTGGAGAGGAAAACAGATATCACATACTCATAAAAGTTAATAATAAACAATGGCTACTGTACACATACCATGTATTCAGTACTGCCTGAGTTATGTAGATTATCTCATTTATTCCTCATAAAGGTTTTGCTCTAATAGCTAGAAGGGAGAGAAAAATCATTATATACTCAATAATAGCATTAATAATAAGTTATTACATAAGCCAGTTATGTAATATATGTCAGGGCGTGAATTGAACATTTTCTCTTATTTAATCCTTTTTTTAAGTTTACTTATTTATTTTGAGAGAGAAAGAGAAAGCGCAGGAGGGACAAAAAGAGAGAGCGCAGAGCCCAATGTGGGGCCTAAACTCATGAACCCCAAGATCATGACCTGAGCCAAAAGGAGGAGTCAGATAGATGCTCAACTGACTGAGCCACCCAGGTGCCTGTCTCTCATTTAATCTTTATTATTTATTTATTTTTGAGAGAGAGAGTGTGTGTGTGCACATTCAGGGGAGGGGCAGAGAGAGAGGGAGACACAGACTCTGAAGCAGGCTCTAGGCTCTGAGCTGTCAGTGCAGAGTCTGATGTGACTGTGGAACCCATGAATCATGAGATCATGCCCTGAGCAGAAGCTGGAGGCTCAATCTGACTGAGCCACCCAGGAGGCCCTCTCATTTAATCTTTAAGTGAAACCTGCAAGGAGGTATTATTATTATTTCCTAAGAAATAATAATTCTTGGTGTCCATATTCTTGTGTAATCCTCTCTCCTTCAGTGTGGGAAGGACCTAATGTCTTGCTTCTTGGTAGTAGAATGTGACAAAAGTGATGGGTATCAGTTCTGTGATTAGATTACAAGTGACTGACTTCTGTCTGGCCAGCAGTCTCTCTCTTGCTGGCCTGCCCTCTTGCTTGATTGCTCTGATGATGTAAGCCACCATATTTTGAGATGCTTTGTGGAGAGAACCTCATGGCAAGGCAGTGAGGGAGGTTTCATTCACTAGCTCATGAAGATCTAAGACCTTAGTCTAAAGCCTGTGAGCTACTGAGTTCTGTCAACAATGATGTGAATGAGCTGAGAGCAGACCCATCCCAACTGGGCCTTGAGATGACTGCAGCCTCGTGAGACCCAGAGCTAGTGGACTCGCTAAGCTCCATCAGGATTTCTGACCCTCAGAAATGGAGATAATAAATATTGTTTTAAGTTACTAAGTTTGGGGGTAATTTATAACTTGGGATGGTAATACATCCCATTTTGTAGATGAAGAAACTGAAGCTTGGGGACATGAGTCAACTTTCCCAAAGTCACACAGCTAGTAAATGGCAGAGTCAGGATTTGAACACATTTAGATTCAAGAGTCTGAGTTCAAGTCTACTTTCTTATGTGATTGCAGTGATTGGAAAATTGGAGTTCTAGAAGGCATTCTACTCTGTGAAATCCTTGGAGTGCAGCCATGTTTCCAGGAAACTCTTTGTGTGTAAAACAGAGATGGACAAAAGTTTAAATGGTTCTTGGTGCTTTGAGCAGCCCACTCCCTGCTGCGGAAGAATGGCTGGTCCACCCATAGATCTAGTGATAGTAACCAGGGGCTCTATTCAACAGCATAAGGGCAGAGCTAAGAGCTGCAGCCCATCAATTTTACAAGCACTCAAGCTATCTTATCTATAAAATGCAAGGTGGGTAAAGGGATAGCACACATTTTTCTTGAGGATGAAAATACATGCATTACATAATGAGGCGATCTGGTGTGCTATTTAAAGATCATATGAGCCTCAGCATTAGAAAGCAAATGGTTCTACCTAAGAGAACACCATTTTTCATTTAAAAACATTTTTTTAGCTTCTTCCCATCCATGGGAGACAGCCTTGAACCTTGAAACCACAGTGCTTTGTTCCAGCAGGGAAAGCAGAGTGGCACTTCTCTGTGTTGGAATCTTCTCAGTTTGAGATGGTGAAAACATCTTCCAGAAGGTTTCCCTTTCTTCATCCAGAGCTTTGTGCAAGTGGTCACCTTTATAAAATGACGATATGTTTGTTGGCTGGCTGTGTGAATCTTGTCAGCTTTGCCCTGATGCCAGAGCAGCAGGCTCTGAGCTCAGGGAGGATTTCCAGGTGGCAGTAGAGCAAAGATCCCATAGGGTAAAGTTCTGGCATGGTTCTCCTTTCAATCAGCGACAGAGGCTACACTGTGTTGCTATAATTGAGCAACCTAGTATAAAGTCCATACCCAGGGAGATGGGGGTAGGACTCTAAGCTGGCTCAGAACTCTGTGGCCTCTTGACTCTGTCTAGCTTCTCTTACTCTCTTTGCTGCCCTTCCCCCACCCACCCACNATCAGATATCTTGGCTTGCTTCCAACTGCTAGAAACAGGCAGCTCTGGCTCTTGTCTACTATCAGAATGATTTTCTTCTCCACCAGTTGTTTGTCTCCCTAATCCATTTGGAATTGTGTATAGAATCCAGAGTTAGGAGGGAATCCAAAAATAAACAAACAAAAAAGGAGCTCTTCCCTAGTGAGATTGCCCCCACCCCAGACTAAAATAGAAATGAAAGGAAACCTGGATTCTGCTCCCTTGAAAAGAGAGCAGCAAGTAGCATCAGCATTCACTGAAGCCCAAGGCAAACTATGCTGCTCCTTAGACATCAGGACATCACTGCAAGTCCTTCATTTTCTACTTAATCAGGATTTATAAAGGCTATTTTTTGCCTTTAATATACCTGCTATCCTGGTCTTGCTCAAGTGCCTCTGAACAGATAGCATCTGCACCACCTCCACAGCCAGCCACACAACACAAAGCTGCAGACGCCCTGACTCCAGTGCTCTTGCTTTCTAAGATGGGGTCTTAACAGCGGCGAAGACATAACACAGGAAAGAAAAGGGAGGCTGGATGAAGTAATTATGTGATAAGGTTCATGCAAAATAAAAATGTGGGGTACAAGCAATAAACTTCTAGTACTGCATGGACTTTAAGAACACAATAAATAGTCTTCTGTTGGATCAAAGAATGTTCCTTAAAGATTTTTTCTTTTCTTACTGGGCTGAACATATTTATTTTACTTTTTTTTTCTTAATTGATTTTCACAAGGAACAGGAGTGGTAAAAGTGTATATATGCATGTATGAGTGAAAACATTTATGAATACTTTGTTTTCATGGACTAGAATGAATAGCTGACCTTTGTGGCAGTATTCCTTGTTTTGTGATAGTAATTTCGTTGAGTTCCTGGACTTAGATGGCAAGTCCTCTTAGTGAGGCTGGCCTAATTCTATGTTCTCTATGGCACCAAATCACTATGGCTGTACAAGAGCCATTATTACCCCAAGTACCATAATAATGCCCGTGCCCTCCTCTGACGTTATTGTTTCCTATCTGCCAGGACATTAATTGCCTTCGAACTTGCTCTAAAATTGGTGGGTAGGGCACACAGTCAAGACTAGAGAGAAGAAAGCTGCTGGTAATATATTAAAAGGTTGTGTAAAGGATATACTGATACCTCCTTCTCATTGGGGAATCTTCATATTTGCATGTTACTTCATTTGTTATGGATGTTAGCTCAGGCTTGCCTTATGTCTTGGCTCCCATCTTATCATGGTCAATGTCTGATCTTTCCTTCAACTGAATGATTCAGACATCTCTGAAGTTATTTTGACTTTTCCACTTTCCTTTTACAGGCTTTTTATGAGTCATTGAATTGAAGGGGAGGTTATTTCCAAATTGGAAGGTGAGGATGAGGGAAGGGGGAGGAAAGTTCCGGAAAATAACTAGGAAAAGACACCTTATTGTTATAGTTAATGGAGGAATAATTTCCGCTTAGTTTGGTGATATGTAGTTTATTCAAAGTTGACTAAAAATATAACCAAAAAAGGAGACAATTTTTTTTTTTACTAGATAACAAACAGTACAGTTTTAGACTATCTGTGGCTTGCTCTGCAAAGGACAGGGAGGTGAATAGAAGAGATATGGGACAAAGAGTTAGCAGGAAGAAGAAAGGGGTAAAGCACGCAATTTCTAAAGTCCAGATTCCCAGTCTCACAGGAAGTTCCCAACCGTAAGGTAATGCTTGTGAGGGATGTCTCCTTGACCTGCCCCAATCCATCTCTGGTTTGTTTCATGGTCCATGGGTTTGTGTATTATAGGTAGAGTTGTTAGAAAGGTATATTTAAATCTGACTTAGAAATATAAAGAGTAATCAGGCCAACATTTTGTTATTTAGGAGCAGGAATAGTGGGTGGAAATGAAAAAGAAAAGCAAAATCTAAGGATGGATACATTTCTAGGAGCACAAGAGTTTTTATAGCAACACCAGATTTCTCAAAAATGCATAACTGTGCCTTGTACGCAAATGAATAAAAAATGCAATCATTTATTCTCGTGCATTGTGCCAATGTGAGAAAAGAACTGCAATTCATTCAATGGTCCTAATTTAGACTGCTAGGAAAAGACAAGCTTTTCAAATATCTGACACACATCTAGTAGGGCTATTTATGAAGTGCCGAACATAAAAATCAAGTTGGGAGAAGGTGGGGGTGGGATGGGTGGGGGGAATGTATTTCTCATTTCCAGAGCATCACAAGGGTAAATGTGGCTGGTTTCGTCCAAACTTGCTGATGGCTGCTTGGTCACTTGGCAGGGGCCAGCCAGGGGTGAGTCTGGAGAACTCTTAAAATGCCACTTGAGTTTATTAGCAACGTTATAATTGCAACCAAAGTGGGCTGATTTCTACTAAATAAATAGTTGTCCTTTGCACTTTAGCATGGAGACTTCTGGAAAGAACTTCAAGGAAATTGGGTGCGTTGAGACTTCAAGAAGAGGACATTTTTATCTGTATAAGTGCTTTTCTCCCAAAGAGTTGGAAAACACTCCTTAAACACACCTTTGATGTTGGTATTTTGTTAAGTACTACCCTATAAACTATCAGTGATAAACTTCTAATAGGGAGGGAACTGGAGAAAGGATGAGTTTACAGAATGAACTCTACAACAAAGAGTTAACCCTTACCCGGTAACTCGGTGGCGAGCACGACTCCTTCCTTGCTTACTACTGCGCAACCAAACTGTGCCCAAGCTTGAACCAACCCTGGAGCTACATCCCTTACCAGTTGGCTTAACAGACATTTTCGGTAGCCTATCATAACTTCGAACTGCCCTACCATTGACCAATTACAACTAAAGCTTGGTCCAGGCGCTCTGGGTCCGGGCGGGGGCTAATACTGGGTCCAGTAAAAGGGGCGGTGAGGAAGCTATGACAGACGGGTAAGGAAAACCAATCAGAGTAGAGAACCGCCGCCCCACTATCCAATGGGGAGGTAGGAACTATGAAACGGGGTGGGCCTGTTGTCATGGGGGAGGTGGTGGCGCTTGGTGGCTACTGGCGGCCGAGGTAGAGGCAGTGGCGCTGGAGTTGGTTGGGGGCAGCGGCAGGTGAGTGCCGGTAGCGGGGGCCTGAGGTCTGGGGGCCGTCGCGGGGCGGAAACTCCAGCTCGGAGCTCCGGAGGCGGAGGCCGGAGGAAGGGGGCCTGGACTGTGGGCCGGGTCGGGCCGGAGCCAGGGCGGCGGCGGCGGCGGCGGCTGCGGCGAGTTCGCTCTGTCTGGGCTGGTGGGAGAATGGCCCGGTTCCCGGCGGCGGAGTTCGCATTGGCAAGATAGGCTGGGGCCAGACTCAAGCGGTTCATGCCGGGAGGTCCCTTGGGACGTCCTGCTGCTTGAGCACTGACCAGCGGCCGGTGTGTGAGGGGTAAGTTCCCTGAGGAGACGGGAGGGGACGGGGTCCCAGAGAGGGGGGATGACCTGGGGTGACCGGCAGCGACCTGGTCCGAGGACCGGGTGACTCGGAATACACTCCCAGGACAGCTTGGGTGCGAGGGAAGAGAGCACAGGAACCCGGGAAACCCAGGAGCGGCCCAAGCGGAGAGAGCTGGGGGGCCGGGAAACTGGGAGTGGCCCGGGTCCGAGGGAGGAGAGAGACCGAGGACGGCGGGGGTCCGGGGTGACTGTGAGCGGCTTGGGTCTGAGCGAGGGGGCGTCGAGGAAAGGCAGAGGGGGTGGTGGTGGGGACTCTCCTGAGAAAGGCGGCTGTCCGAGGGTGGAGGACTCCGGGGGAGTCTAGGAGAAGCGGGTCTTAGGAGGGTGGGACCTGTGGAGACCTTGAACAGCTGGGGAGGAACGGGAGCTCCCTCCCCCCACCGCTGGTCAGGGATGGGAGACCCAAGACTGGACTGGGAGCTCCTGGGTCTGAGAATCCACCGGGGACCAAGGGTCCTCAAGGAGTAGTTCGGATTTGAGACTGGGGTGAGGTGGTCTTCCGGGGAGTGGAAGTTCTCTCAGTTGGAGAGGAGTCAAGCAAAATGACACGGGGTGGGCGGGGAGAAATAATTTCCTTGTAGGAAGCGCGAAGTACATAGGGCGTAGATAGGACGCAGTAGGAGGGTGCGAGAAAGTTGCTCTGAAAGAGAATGGTGGTCTTGTGGAAACTGGCCATAGCGGCAGATATGAGAAATTAACGGTGTGGTCATAGTAGATTCTAAGGACTTAAGACGTAGAAGAAACTTAGGCTTCATGATACTAAGATGGAAGAGAAGAGCATCCTAAAAGCAGGGTTAAGTGACTTGCATTCTAGTGGTTTAGAAAAAAAGTTTTGTTTTAGGATGACACCAATAATATTAGAAAATGAGGACATTGACAGGATGGGGAATTTGAAAGGAAGAAGGGGAGGTGAGGAGTAGCTGAAACTAAGGGAATAGGACTGGGGACTTGATCGGAAAGAGTGGAGTCATGAAAGGATAGATATACCCTGGGCAATTTTAAATAAATTCCACCACTTAGCTTGGACAATTTAATCTCTCTGTGCAAGTTTCCTAATCTGTACAATAGTGATAATAATAGTCTCTATTTCATAGGTTTGTTTTTTCACATAAGTTAATATTTGTATAACTTTTAGAATAGTGGCTGGCACCGAGTAAGCAGTGGGTACTTACTGACTGGATTGTTAAATAGAGGTTAAAGGCCAGAATTTTTTTAATGCTGTGATTGTCGAACTTTAGGCTTGCGCCAGAATCACCTGGAGGGCTTGGTAAAATACAGACTGCTGGCCAGTTTCTGATTCTGATTCAGTACATCTGGGGTGGGTCCTGAGCATTTGCATTTATCTCAGGTGATGCTTATGTTGGTCAGAGGATTCCCACTTTAAAAACCACTTGCTTCAGTGAAAACAGTAATAATGTTTAAACTATCTGTCTACGAGACAAGTAGAGGCAGATTGGAGAAATGATCCAAATATAAGGGATATCCTCTATTAAGCCGTATCTTTCTCAAATTGTGGATCATGGTTTATTAATAATTTATAAAGTCAGTTTAGTGGGTTACCACCAGCATTGAAAATAAAATGAAATAGAACAGAATTGACTAGCATTGCATTTGGTGAAGAAAAATATTGTTTTGGGAAATTTTCTCTTGTGTGTACTAGGTCACAATGTAAAATCTATTACTTATAGTCGAAAGAGTTTGAAAAACCGTTTTTGAGCCATGCAGTGCAGCAAAAGTAGCCCTTCAGTAGGGATTTCTAGGGACTGAATTTATTAGTTATTTTTCTTTTCCTTGTTATCCTGTCTCAGGTTGTTGTATATTTTGTTAAATTTCTTTAGCTTCTGATTTGGTTTCTCCTGTGTTTGCCTGATCACATATTGCGTTGTGCCTCTTTTTAGATATTGAGAATCTTTGGCATGAGGACTTAAGGAAATTTGAGTCAGAGAAATGAAATTGAGTGGTGTTTCACTTGTGCCCTCTTGTTTACCCTTTCTTTTTATACCACCGTATGGTAAAGCATTGTCTGTAAAAAACCTAAGTATACACAGACATATTGGCAGTAAACAACTAACGCTGAAATGGACTGGTTTGAGAACAGTTCATGTATAGAAAACAAGTAAAAGCCAAATAAGACACATTTCAAAGAAGAAAAGCAAAGTAGTGTTTCTTAAGAGGGTGAAAGTAATTTCAGGCTTCTCATGGCCTTACACTATTAAAACATATAAACTAAAACATATAAAAGCATTTTTAAAGTTTATTTTGAGAGAGAGGGAGTGAGAGCGCGTGAGCAAGAGTGCACCCGTGAACATGGGAGGGGGAGAGAGAGAATCCCAAGCAGACTCCCTGCTGTCAGTGTGGAGCCCTATGGGACCTTGGAATTGATCATGACCTGAGCTTAACCAACTGAGCCATTCAGGAGCCCCCTAATATGAAAGCATTTTTAAGGGAATCAGATATACTTGTGTATTTTAGATTTCTAGGTTTTTGAAGAGAGAAGAAAGTGATAATCTACAGTAAAATGCATCTGGGATAGAGGCTTAACTACAAAGCAAATAGTTTATTAAGCAGGAGCTTTTGTTTTGATGATTTTCACCCTTGAGAATCAACTGGATGTGGCATATGTAAATTTAACTTGTTTGAGGGACCTAAATGCAATCTCCAATACCTTTTTAAAGCTATATTAAGAATATGTGTATTCTTGGTTTGCTTTTTCTTCTGTAAAAACCTAGATGGTTTATATTTAGGAAGAGATGATTTAAATGATTTTTAGTGGATACAGGAGAGAGAAAGCAGTATGGAAAACTGAGAGATTCTTGCAGCGCTCTTTAAAATTTTTAGGGGATTTATGTAGCCCTTTCATTAACGTTTGATGAAATTGTGAAGAAACTTCTTGGTGTAGCTTTGCAGTTGGATCTTTACATAATTTTTTCTCTCTCAAAAATGATCTCAGATTTTTATATTTCATTAAAATTTCTATTTTTGTTTAGAAGACTACAAAACATATAATCATTATACATTTGAATTGAAAATAATAAGCGATCTTTTCACAAAAGAAATTTACTGACTTTTGTAACAAAGGTTCCAAGGATGAAAGCTTTTGAATTCCTTGCATTGCATTAAATGGAGTATCCCTACCACCAGAATGGTTGTTCTTTAAGTCGTGCAGTTGGTGGGCACATTTGTATAGATCATTCAATCTTTACTAATTGATGGAGGAATGTAAAATCTTAATAATTGAGGATGGGAAAAATATAAAAGCTCACTCTTCATAATTGTGAACATTGACCGGTTTGATTGCTTACTTTTTAATAAATGGACTTTATTCAGTTGACTTCTTATTCATCCATAATCTAATCACACTTACCTATGAATAGCTCTGATTGCTCAATTCATTTTATAGTGAGATTTATTAATCTGTAGATGAATAAATGGTGGTTTTTAAATCCCAAAGAAACTGTGTGTTCCTGACTACAATTTAGTGAGACTTAATTTCACATATCAAAGAAAATTCAAGTAAATGATTTAGAAAAGAAGTTCAATTAACACTAGTTAATTAAGTTTATTTTCTATTTCAGTAGCATTTAATCCTCTTTTAGAAATAGCTTCTGATCTGCTCTTTGTTTCTAGCCTTTAACTACCCATACAATAAACCCAAATGGGAATGTTGGTGCCTGAAAATTTAGTAGTGTAAAGGTGCAGAAACTTATGTCTGGTTTTCAGTTTGCTGAGAGAAGTACTTTTATCAGAAAAGACCCGTTGGGAAAAGATCCCTTTTTATCGCAAAACAAAACAAAACAAAACAAAAAAACCCTTAAAGGGATCCCTTTAAGATCCCTTTAAAAAAAAAAAGTTGTTTATTTTTTTAAAAGGTTATTTTTTTTTTAAATATTTTTTAAATTTTATTTCTAGGATAGAGAGAGACAGCGTGAACAGGGGAGGGTCAGAGAGAGAGGGAGTCACAGACTGAAACACAGAGCCCGACGAGGGGCTCGAACCCACGAACCGCGAGATCATGACCTAAGCGAAAGTCGGACGCTTAACCGACTAAGCCACCCAGGCGCCCCTAAAAGGTTATTATTTTTTTGAGAGAGAGAGTCCGTCGGGGAGGGGCAGAGAGAGCGAGGAAGATAAATCCCAAGCAGTTTCTACACTGTCAGTGCAGAGTCCGACGTGGGGCTCTAATGAACTGTGAGATGATGACCTGAGCTGAAACCAAGAGTCGGACACTTAACCCACTGAGCCACCCAGGCTTGTTTATTTAGTAGAGTACTTGAAAACCTGCATTTTATTTTGAGCTTGCCAAAACATATCTCTTATGTTTGAAAGATTGTGATTTCCACAGAATGGCTCTTGAATTCTCAGTTTCTGAACTCTGATACATGTTTCCTTGATAGGGCTAGGGAGAAAGGAAACAATTGTACTCCTTAAATATTAAAAAATAAATTTGCTATCTAATTTTTTTATCTTGACAAATTCTTTATTTGCCAAGAAAATTTGTTTCAGTAATACAACCTATTGGAATTTTCATTATTAAAGTGAGAAATACTATATAAAGCTTTAGGAGGTTTGCTCAGATCTGAGACACTGGTTCTGATAAATAGGATGTCCTTATAATACTGCTTGTATATTTTTGAGAATATAAAATACAGACTTGGAAATCTTGGCGCAAAAGGAGGATTGAAACTCAGGGAGAATGAGGAGAACACTGATAAGTGTTTGAGGAGGAGTCTGGAGGCTCTGTAGGAAGTATGTCTAGAGTAGTGAGCCCCTCTTGGCAGTTTTCCTAGAGTGACATATGTAAAGAAGGATGATCCTATTTGCAGCATTCTCCCATGGACATATTTCTTGCACTGTGCAGTTTCCACTGCTTGCTATAACTCTTCCTTTGTTATCTTCCACTCAGGAAAGCAGGTCAGAATGCAAGTGAATAGACTGAGGATTCAGTCTATTCATCCTAGAGGATGGGAGCCTGGGCAGTACCATGTGGATTTAGAAGGCTGGACACTTGTCTCTGCTTCTGCAGCTCTTGGGAATAGGTCCCTACAGTTGTAACTAGGGCAGATCATACCACTTGTCCTTTCCGGTGGAGTCTGGGATTAAGCAGTAGGAAGAGACCCCTAGTCATCCTGAGTAGATTAACCAGGGAGCTAGTGTGTTAATAATTAGTGTTCGGTGACTTCCCCTCCTCTCACCACCAAATCTTTGTTTCTCCTCACTTGCATGCTGATGCCTTACATTCTTCTAATCAGGATCAAAATCTTAAGTTCTCTGATTAGATAGCAAAAATCTTAATTTTGGTAACTTGTTATATTAAGGTGCATATAGTTAACTAGGAAAATGATTATTACTGGATTTTCTTCAAGTTATTTAGGGAGCAAGAGGGATCAAAAGCTGTCGAACACTATTTGGCTCCTGAATAAAGGGAAGGTCAGCATCCATCAAAGGGATGCTTTAGTCCTGGTCAATTGTGTACAAGTACACCTTAGGTGCTCTGTAGTGGTGTCACGTTGTGCTGCTTTGCATGGTTTATGAAGGTTTATTTAAATATTTTTAGTATAACCAACTTTGTTATAAGAAATTTTTGCTTCTAGTATTCTTTAGTCAATATAATTTTTTTCCCAAAGAATCTTACAGAACCATAGAATACCCTAATGATGACAGAAGGATATTGTGACTACCATATTATGAAATTGAAAAAGGCATTATGTTCTGAGGAAGCATGGTGGAATGGACACTATTCAGGTTTTAGAATTGTATGATCATGTTTTTGAATCCTGGCTCTATCATTTACTAATTTGGCATTTTATTGAATCTCCCTTAGCCTCAATTTTGTCATCCATAAAATGGAGCTTATAATGGCCTCTTTACCAGCCTAGTGATGAGAATTAAATGAAAATCATTTTGTGTAGTGCCTTGCCAATAGTGGGCACTGAACACATGGTGATGTTAATTATTAATAATTATAACAGTACTAGGCCTATTGTTGACTTCTCTGTTTAGAAGGGCTAGTATTCCATATTGTGTGAGTATAAACAATTTAGCAGTTAGGAAAATGAGAATTTACTTTAAAAATTTGCATGTACTTTAGGGGTGCCTGGGTGACTCAGTTGAGCGTCCAACTTCGGCTCAGGTCATGATCTCATGGCTCATGAAGTCGAGTCCCGCATCGGGCTCTGTGCTGACAGCTCAGAGCCTGGAGCCTGCTTCTGATTCTGTGTCTCCTCTCTCTCTCCCCATCCCCTGCTCATGCTGTGTCTCTCTCTGTCTCAAAAGTAAATAAACATTAAAAATTTAAGAAAAAATTTATGTGTACTTTAAGCATTTTCTGCCTTTGTTTTTGTGGTTAGTTTGGTAGATTAGACTAAAACATGGGGCAAATGAGGCTTATGTTTTATTGGGTGGTCACAGGCATATTACCTGATCCTCTTCCAAATCTGTATTATTGTATAAGTTTTTGTATGTTTTTGTTAACAGTATGCACCACTAACCCTACTTTGAGAAAAAACAGTTGAACGTTATAGATTTAATGGTTCTAAATTAGTTTAAAATGCCGTTTAGAAGGAATTAGTTATCCCTACAGTTAATACATTCTTCTTTACTCTTAAGTAGAGGTAGACTTTCTTTCATAAGTTAAGTCTTGTAGCTTCCTTTGTTAAGGATTTGGTCAAAGGTGAAAGAAAAATCTTTCTGCATTTGTAGAAAGCTGTAAAAAGCTATATTATTTCTTAAATTACCTCTGATGACAGCAGGTGTGTAGTTTCTATAACATTCATGATGTAATGGATTTTTCCTTAAGTAGTGTATGTAATTTTTTTAAATTTTATTAAAAAATTTTAAAAAGTGTTCATTTTTGAGAGACAGCATGAGTAGGGGAGGAGCAGAGAGAGAGAGGGAGACACACAATCCCAAGCAGGCTCCAGGCTCTGAGCTGTCAGCACAGAGCCCAATGCAGAGCTCAAACCCTCTAACTGTGAGATCATGACCTGAGCCAAAGTCACTTAACCAACTGAGCCACCAAGGCACTCCAGTTGTTTTTCTTTTAATGTTTTATTTATTTCTGAGAGAGAGACAGCATGAGCAGGGGAGGGTCAGAGAGAGAGTGAGATCATGACCTGAGCCAGTCACTTAACCAACTGAGCCACCAAGGCACTCCAGTTGTTTTTCTTTTAATGTTTTATTTATTTCTGAGAGAGAGACAGCATGAGCAGGGGAGGGTCAGAGAGAGAGGGAGATACAGAATCTGAAACAGGCTCCAGGCTCTGAGCTAGCTGTCAGCACAGAGCCCGACACGGGGCTTGAACCCATGAACTGTGAGTGAGATCATGACCTGAGCTGAAGTCGGATGCTTAACCGACTGAGCCACCCAGGTGCCCTTCCAGTTGTCTTAGTTTTAGTCCCATCTGTGGAATAACTTGAATCTTTCTTTTAATTCAGCTGCATTTTTTGCCCTTAAGTCGCAGTAAATTCTTGATTACTTAAACCCAGGTTGTCAGTGTTATAACTAATCCCTAAGTTCTTTTGGGTTATGAAGTATAGTTATGGAACCTATTAGATACATTTTTCATTAGACTTGACTTCCATTTTATTTAAGCTACTATTTAAGTATTGAATCTCCCTGGCAATGAATATCATTATTAGTAGTTTTCAATTTGTTACTTGTAACTCTTTGAGTTGGAGTGGATGTTTTCTACAGTTAATCCATTTGCTCATCAAATATTATCTCTAGACAAAAGTAATAAGTTCCAAAAATATACGTATACTTAAAACATACATATACTTAGAACTTAATACTTTCATACATATATACATATTACATGTATTATTTTTATTATCTATCATATATATAAATGTTGAGATGAATTAAATTTTTTATTTTGAAGGCTAGACTGAATTCATAGTAGTTTTGGTTGACTATCTGCTCTGTCCATGGATGTTGAATATATTCAGCTGTTATCATAGAGGGATCAATTACTATTTTGGCTTTTAAAAGGTTCATCCTTAAAAGCTCTGAGCCTACTTTTTCTACCTTTTACTTACTCAAATGTGCCATTTCAGAAACACTAGAATACTTGTTACCCCTAACATGGCATATACATTCTTTTTTTCTTTTTTTTTGTACAGCTATATTCAGACATAATTGACTACAATGAAATTGCAGATGTTTATACAGTTTGATGAGTTTTTACCTATTTATCCACAACAATCAAGATAAGGCACATATGGGGCACCTAGGTGGCTCATTTGGTTAAGTGCCTGACTTTTGGTTTCTGCTCATGTCATAATCTCATGGCTTATGGGTTTGAGCCCTGCATCAGGCTCTCTGCTGAGTGCGGAGCCTGCTTGGGATTCTCTCTCTCCCTCTCTCTTACTACTCCTCCCTAACTTGTGCGCTCACTCGCTCTTTCTCAAAATAAATTTTTTTAAAAAAGGATAAGGAATGTACTTAACCACTCTGTTTCCTTGTGCATCTTTGTAGTCTATCTTTCCTTTTCCTTTTCCTTTTTGAGAGACAGAGCGTGAGTAGGGGAGGAGCAGAGCGAGAGGGAGACACAGAATCCCAAGCAGGCTCCAGACTCTGAGCTGTCAGTACAGAGCCCAATGCAGAGCTCAAACCCTCTGTGAGATCGTGACCTGAGCCAAAGTCAGACACTTAACCAACTGAGCCACCAAGGCACTCCAGTTGTTTTTCTTTTAATGTTTTATTTATTTATTTATTTCTGAGAGAGGGAGATGCAGAATCTGAAACAGGCTTCAGGGTCTGAGCTAGCTGTCAGCACAGAGCCCAACGCGGGGCTTCTATGCTGGACCTTTAATGGCAATCAGGGTCATGTTACTTAAAGGAAGAATAGTTTCTATTAGAACCCTTCTTTTTTCCCCCTCACTCTCTCCCTGTCTTTCCCCTTTTTGACTCAGCTACCCTAGTACCTTTTTATTTAAAGAAGACACTTCTTTTGGATTAAACACAGACTTTTTCCAAGGGATGATCAAATACTAAGGCCTTATTCTTTATGGAAAGCCAAGGAAATGTTCTATAATGATTAAAAACATAGAGAAAAATTATAAAGATTTTAATTAACCTAGGTCAATTCACAATCAAGAATTAATATCATTAATATCAGAGTTTTCTATCTAATCCTAGTTGAAGGTGAGAAATAGGCTGCTATTTTCCTTTTCATTTAAAATATAGTAAAAATATAGTTCTTTTACAACTTGTGCGATTTACTTAGCATTTTGAGATAAACTGATTCTTTTTTTGAGTGAGAGAGAGAGAGAGTGACTGATCAGGCAGCGGGGGGAGAGAGTGAGGGAGAGAGAATCCTAACCAGGCTCTGCACTGTCAGCACAGTGCCTGATGCAGGTGCTCCAACCCAGGAACCTCCAGATCATGACCTGAGCTGAAATCAAGAGTCAGATGCTTAACCAACTGAGCCACCCAGATACCCTGAAATAAACTGAGTCTTTGCTTAAAGAACATCTAACTCTAAATGGAGCTCTTTTTTCCTGTGTTTTAATATGCATTATTTTTTTTTTCTCTCTGGAGATCCTATAAGGAAAAGGAAAGTATACATCTTTTACATGGTATTTGAATTTTATGTGTCTCCTCTCTGTTTATAGAGTTCTGAGGGCAGTACTTTGCCAAGTAAGAACTAATTTCCTGCAAAGTCAGGTTGCTGGCTTGACTTCTTACTGTGCCTTTCTCGTCTTTTTCATTGCTTTATAAACGAGTTGAGCTTATTCCTGTGGAAAATAACTAAATCACCTAATTATTTTCCCTAGCTCAAATTAAACATGATTGGTATATATTTGCATCATATTGAATTCTGTAACTTTTTCTTGTTATAGATTTGTTAACATACCTTGGAGGACTTTGACTTCATTTGATAAGTTGGCTGTTTATATCTGAAATAATACTAATGGTGTGCTCCTTTAGTGAATGTTTTTATTCTTTTGGTCTTTTCCCCCACCTCTAGTAGACCTAAATAGTGTAGAATATCACTTGTGCAAGAAAGCCCAGACACCTGTGAAATACAATCAAAGTCTCTATGATATTGACCCTTCATTATTTTTAAAATGATACTAACATTATCTCTTTTTCCTTATGAAGATTTTTACTATATACATAATTTTGCAACTTGCTTATTCTATATTCTATTCTATTCTATTATTCTATTCTATATATAGAGAGAGTGTGCTTGAGTGGGGGGGAGAGAGAGAGAGAGAGAGAGAGAGAGAATGAATCGTAAGCAGACTGTGCATTCATCACGGAGCTTGATGCAGGGCTTGATCCCATTATCCTGGGATCATGACCTGAGCCGAAATCAAGAGTCAGTTGCTAAACTGACTGAGCCATCCTTGGACCGACAGGTGCTCTTGGACCCTGCTTTTTAGAACATGCATTTTTTTTTTTTTTTTTTTTTTTTTTTTTGGGGGGGAAGGGGGGANTCCCTAGAACATGCATTTTAATATCATTATAATTATTTGAAAAAGTTTAAAACTGCTGAAGAAAATTCCATTAAAGGATATATCATTTATACAACCAACTTCCATAGTTTTCACATTCAGATTGCTTATTAATTGCCAATTACTATAAACAAATCTGGGGCACCTGGGTGGCTCAGTCAGTTAGGTGTCTGACTTTGCCTCAGGTCATGATCTCATGGTGCCTGAGTTTAAGCCCCATGTCGGGCTTTGTGCTAACAGCTTAGAGCCTGGAGCCTGCTTCAGATTCTGTGTCTTCCTCTCTCTCTCTCTCTCTCTCTGCCCCCTCTTCCCTACTCGTGCTCCATCTCTCTCTCTCTCTCTCTCAGAAATAAACATTAAAAAAAATCTTATAAACAAATCTTCATTTATATTGCTAAACACATATCTTTGTCCACATTTCTATATTGTTAAGATAGATTCCCATAAGTAGAATTTTCAAGTTCAGGTATACATTTCTAAAGGTTCTCAAGGGAGTGAAACATTGCATAATTTCTTTCTAGAAAGGTTTGTACAAATTTACATTCCCATTAGCAGTGTACGAGCTTGAGATATATATCTTTGCCAGCAGTGTTATCATTTAAAAATATTTGCTAATTTGATAGGGAGAAAATAGTAACCAGTTTCTGAAATGTGTATTTTATCACTAGTGGAATATTTTAAATATGATCGTTAACATGTAAGTATTTCCTTTAGGTGAAGTTATGTTTCTGTTCTTTGTTTTTTTTTTTCCCTCTTTTTGAGTGGTCTCTAATTCTTTTTTTGATGTTTATTTATATTTGAGAAAAAGTACGTGTGCACTCACAAGCAGGGGAGGGGCATAGAGAGAGAGAGATTGAATCCCAAGCAGGCGCCATGCTGTCAGCACAGCTGGAATCTGTGAACCATGAGATCATGACCTGAGCCAAAATCAAGAGCTGAGTGAGCCACCCAGGCCTCCCATGTGGTCTCTAATTTTTATGTGGAATCTAGGGATGGATAATATTCAAAGCTGTCATTTAATTTATGTAAATGGTCAGCAAAAACTGGTTTAATGCCTTTTTCACTTTTGTTTTGCTCTCTTTCCCTGCAACTGCTTTCTGATTTTGTCTGTTCCTGAATTTTCTATAAATGGAATAATACTATATATATTCTTTTTATCTGGCATCTTTTGCTTAACATACTTTTGAGATTAATTTTGTTTTTTTACGTTATTTTTTTTATTAAGAAAATGGAAAGTTACAGCAATAGTATATAAAATGCATTTTATATACAATGCCATTTAAGCAATGGCTAAACCATGATTTAAATATTCAGTTTACCTCAAGTACAAGTTATATCTCCCTAAGACACTGTTTCCATCAAAGTAGACATTTTAAGTAGGTCATCTTTTTATATATGGATAATTTCTGGAGGGAGCACTTAGGATGAGTATGTACCAAGAATGCAAAAGAAAAAATATATGTGTATATACATTTAAGAGTTTCACTTAATAAAAGTATCACTTAATAAAACCGTGGGGTTTATTTGCCTCTTAAAAGCACCAATTTAAAAATTTTTCAAAAGTTTATATTGCACAAAACCTCAAGTGAGTTACTAAACAAAAAATAAGGTTATTTTCAGAATAAAAATTATCTTCAATGAGGGATAAAAATGCATTTTAAAATGAGAGAATTTGAAGAAAATAAAGCATCCTCATTGAATAATAAATTCATATCATTATCTTAAACAACAAATTAACTTCCTAGGTCTCACAGTATTTCATTTTATGAATACCGCACTTTGTTTTTCCATTCTTCTGTTGATAGACATTTGCGTTATTTCCAGTTTTGCTTTCTTTGAATAAGGATGCTATAAACATTCTTGTACAAGTCTTTTTGGGAACATATGTTTCATTTCTCTTGGTTGAATACTAAGATGGGAATTGTTAGGCCATAGGGTGCATGTCTGTTTAACTTTACAATAAATTGTTGGGGGCGCCTGGGTGGTAATTCTTGGTTTCAGCCCAGGTCATGATCTCATGGTTGAGGAGTTTGAATCCCACATGGGGCTCTGGGCTAAGAGCGGGGAATCTCTTGGGATCTTTCTCCCTCTCTCTGCCCCTCCCCCCCCTCAAAATAAATAAACTTAAAAAAAAGAATTTGCCAAATGGTTATCTACTATTAGTGTAGGAGATCCAGTTGCTGCCAATCTTTGCCACCACCTGGGTTGTTATTTGATCTTTTTAGCCATTCTAGTGGGTACAAAGTGATGTCTTAGAATGGTTTTAATTTGCATTTTCCGGATGACTAAAGATGTTGAATACTTTTTTTTTGGTTAAAATCTTTACAAAGCAAATTTGCAGATTAATAGTAAATATCTTAATAAGAGCTTCAGGATGTTTTATTACTATATATGGATCTAGACTTATTAATCTGATTTGGTCAGAGCTTTATTTGTAATTAAAAGTAAAATGAAGGGGCGCCTGGGTGGCTCAGTCAGTTAAGTGTCCAACTTTGGCTCAGGTCATGATCTCACGGTTTGTGGGTTCGAGCCCCTCATCAGGCTCTGTGCAGACAGACAACTCAGAGCCTGGAGCCTCTTTTGGGTTTGTGTCTCCTCTTTCTGCCCTCTCCTGCTCTCATTCTGTCTCTGTCTTTCAAAAATAAATAAACATTTTAAAAAATGAAAAGGATTTATTTCAAGTATATGATCTTTCAGAAGTTATATATCATAGTGATAATTCATGTAGATTTCTTGGAGTTAAGAAAAATTGGCTGTTGATTAATATTTGTGAGAATTTTGACTGATAGTAAATGATTCAAAAAGAAGACTTGAGGCTGTGTTTTGTGGAGCTTATTTTGAATTTGGTACAGTGAATCGTTGATTCAGGAACATTAAAATTGCATAATCTGGCTAGGAAACTAGTCTGTATTTGAGCCACAGGTGAGAACTGATAGTCAAGTAATGGGATCAGGTAGTAATAATAATACTAGCAGCAGCTAATGCTGTATTCTAGGCATTGTTCTAAGTGCTTTCTTTACATGCACTAATTTAATTCTTGCAATAACTCCTATGAGGGTAGGTATTATTATCCTTATTTTCCTGTTGAGGAATCAGAGGTACAGACGTTAAGCAATTTGCTCAAAATCATAGAGCAAATGGTAGACTCAGACATAGATAATCTGGCTTCAGAGGCAATATTCTTTCCCTTCAGTGCTTAAAGTGATTAAATGCAGTCAATGTTGAGTTCTTTATAGGGCAATATCCTTGTGTGGTAGTGGTGGTCATTGTTTAAGTTAGGATTTCTTTTCTTTTTTATCTTTATTTATTTTGAGAGAGAGAATGAGAATATCCCAAGCAGGGATTCTCAGCACCGAGCCCCACATGGGTCTTGATCTCATAAACCGTGAGATCGTGACCTGAGCCAAAACCAAGAGTCGGACACTTAAATGACTGAGCCACCCAGGCACCCCAAATTAGGATTTCTAAGTTTGCAAATAGATTCTATACAAGTCTCTCTCACTCTCAATACTGTGGTCATGTATCCCAGGGTAGGGGTGATTTATGGAAGGAAAGTTTTATCTGAATTAACAGATGGTGAGCAACTCTAGTAACCTGAGATTGAGGGCTTTCCTAGAGAAGATGTCATTTCTGTTTGTACTTTCATTGAGCCTTGGAATTGGAGCGACTACTTTCAGACAGTCTTCAGCAGTGTTTGCTTAACTGGTCTTTGTGAAAATCTCTAAACGTAAATGTTTAACATCTTCTGGAAACAAACTGAGTGAGATATGAGGTTGATGGAATTTGTGACTGAAAAATGTTGGGCCTAATAACGGTACTCCCTAAACACTGATATTCCCATAGATATTTATGATGTGCTGACCCAAGCATCAGTTTTTAAAGTTCTGTACTTCCTGGGGCACCTGGGTGGCTTAATTGGTTGTGTCCAATTTCATTCAGCTCAGGTTATGATCTCACGGTTTTGTGAGTTCAAGTTCTGGGTCTGGCTCTGTGCTGACAGCTCGAAGCCTGGAGACTGTTTCAGATCTGTGTCTCTCCCTCTCTTTCTGCCTCCCCGCCCCCCAAGTAAATAAAAACATTAGCAAAAAAATTAAAATTCTTTTCTTCCTGAATCTCTTGCATATTGGATTTAGATAAAATTAATTTTTTAGGTTAGGGCTAGATTTTTTAAAAAGTTTATTTATTTATTTTGAGGGGGTGGGGAGGGGAGAGAGAGGGGAAGAGAGAGAGAGGATACCAAGCAGGCCCTGCCAGCACAGAGCCCAATGTGGGGCTCAAACCCATTAACTGTGAGATCTTGACATGAACCAAAATCAAGCGTCAGATGCTTAACCAACTGAACCTCCCAGGCACCCCTAGATTTTTTTTAAGATTTTATTTTTAAGTAATCTCTACCAGTGTGGGACCTCAGCTCACAACTCCAAAATCAAGAGTTGTACGCTCCACTGACTGAGCCAGCCAGGTGCCCTGTAGATTTTTTGGTCAATTTCTTTGAAAGAAAGTTTAAGGAAGGAAATGAAAGTATGTATTGGCTTTTTATGTTGCCACATCTTTCATGTCTTTCCTCACTTCTGATTTGACATTGTTGATATCATGGGTAACTTAAAGAAATTGGGGTAGATGGGAAGTATTTTGTGTCTATTGAATGAAAGGATGTAAATTATTCAATAAAGAATTCATGAGATGGGGTTTAATTCCTGTGTGGCCACGCTGTGATTTGCCTAAATGTTTTAACCTCTCTGGGTCTTTGTTTTTCTTTTATGAAGTGATGATATTGGACTCTATGGTCTTTAAAGGTTTTTTTAATGCTGAAGTATTCAAATTATTCTGAAATAATAGTGAATAATACATGAATATAATTAAAATTTTTAAATATAGAAAAATAAGTAGTGCCAGTGCTATTTATAGAGTAGCATCCATTTGCCACTCATCTTCATTAAGGATCGTAAGTCATATATTTCTGTTTACACATGGGCCTTTTTTAATGCTCTCTTTACCTATCTCAGAGCTGGTATTACACTCTTTATTTACTGTAGCTTTGTAATAAATTTAGGTATCTGGAATGGTGAGTCAGCCTCATACCTCCAGGTTGTTATTCTTTAAAATTATCTTTATTCTAAATCTCTCTTAACCCTTAAAATTCTATGATATTTGGTATACTGCTTAGAATCTCTGGGTATTTGGTAATCAGTACATTCTTATTTAATGAATACAGTGAACAACAGACAGTTACTGTCTAAAGGCTTATGAATAACAGTGTTGCAACTTAATATCAGTAAAAATATGACTTTTGAGAATATTGCTAAAAAAACTTGCCATTTTCTTTTAGAAGTATTTAATTAAATTAGTTTCAAATATAGGCTGGGTGTAATATTAAGTCTCTTGAGTGGTCATCCTCACCTATCCCCTGCCTGCCACTTCTTTCCATATACCTTTTGGATTAAAGTTTTGGAAAGAGTAAGATTTTTGAAAAATTGTTGTTTAAAATGTTTTGTTTTTAATATTTTTTCTAATGATACTTTTATCTATGTTTTTAATAGTTTATTCTCAAGTTGGTTTCCATATAACACCCAGTGCTCATCCCCACAAGTGCCCTCCTCCATGCCCATCACCCCCCTTCCCCTCTCCCTCACCCCCATCAGCCCTCAGTTTGTTCTCAGCATTCAAGAGTCTCTCATGGTTTGCCTCCCTCCCTCTCCCCNTAGCACCCAACGCAGAGCTTGAACTGGTGAACCATGAGATCATGACCTGAGCTGGTCAGACGCTTAACTGACTGANATGTAGGAGGTGTGTTTTTAATTTTTAAAAATGTTTTTATTTATTTTTGAGAGAGACAGAGAGCACATGAATGGGGCGGGCGGGTGAAGGCAGAGAGACAGGGAGACACAGAATCCAAAGCAGGTTCCAGGCTCTGAGCTCTCAGCATAGCACCCAACGCAGAGCTTGAACTGGTGAACCATGAGATCATGACCTGAGCTGGTCAGACGCTTAACTGACTGAGCCACCCAGGTGCCCTGAAAAATTGTTTAGACTGTTAGTTTACAACTACCTTAAAAGTCATTATAAATTCTATGTGAAATTGATGAAACATGCTTTTAATGAGCATGAGCACTTTTTACTTTATTTTTTTTTAAATGTTTTTTATTTATTTTTAGGAGAAAGAGAGAGAGAGAGAGAGAGACAGCATGAGCAGGGGAGTGTCAGAGAAAGAGGGAGATACAGACTCTGAAATAGGCTCCAGGCTCTGAGCCGGCAGTCAGCACAGAGCCCGACTCGGGGCATGAACCCACGAACTGTGAGATCGTGACCTAAGCGAAAGTCGGACGCTTAACCGACTAAGCCACCCAGGTGCCCCGAGCACTTTTTACTTTAAAACTAGTTGTGTATATGAGCTCCATCATTTGAAATTTAGACCTGGAAAGGACCTTAGTTTTCATTTATTTGAAAATACTTTATATTGGAGCACCTGGGTGGGCTTGGTAGGTTGAGTGTCAGACTTCAGCTCAGGTCACGATCTCATGGTTCGTGAGTTTGAGCCCTTTATTCCCCGCACTGCTGTCGGCATGGAGCCTGCTTATGATCTTCTGTCCCCCCTTTCTTGGTACTCCCCCCACTTGTGCTCTCTCAAAAATAATAAACTTTGGGGCACCTGGGTGGCTCAGTTGGTTAAGCATCCAATTCTTGGGTTTGGCTCAGGTGATGATCTCATGGTTTGTGAGTTTGAGCCCTGCATTGGGTGCTCTGCTGTCAGTATGGAGCCTGCTTTGGATCCTCTGTCTCCCTCTCTCTCTGCCCTCCCCTGCTTGTACTTTCTCCCTCTTTCAAAAATAAATTAACATTAAATTAAACCTTTAAAAAGAAAAGAAAGTACCTTATATTTTCATTTTATAGTGGGTAAAGTTGAATTCTGTAGCACACTCACTAAAAATTTTGTTTTCTGTTCCATAACTAATATCACTGAACATTTCGTTGGGATTCTACAGTTTCTCTATGCTGTAGCTGTTTTTTTTAAAAAAATTTTTATGTTTATTTATTTTTGACAGAGAGAGCACAAGCAGAGAAGAGGCAGAGAGACACAGAATCTTTTTTTATTTTTAATTTCTAACCTTTTTATTTATTATTGAGAGGCAGAGCATGAACATGGGAGGGGCAGAGAGATGGGGAGACACAGAATCTGAAGGAGGCTCTAGGCTCTGAGCTGTCAGCCCAGAGCTGGATGCTGGGCTTGAACTCACAAACTGCGAGACCATGACCTGAGCCAAAGGCAGATGCTTAACTGACTGAGCCACCCAGGCGCCCCTATGCTGTAGCTGTTTTGATCTTTATAACCTCCTCTTCCTTTGTGTCTTTCACTTTTTGCCCTTTCTGTCTTTTTATTAAGGCTGTTTGCTCTGCTTTGAATGCTTTTTTTTTCCTTTTATCCTTCTAAGCCATAATAGAACTATCTTATATAAGGGCTTTCTTATTTATCACTTTTTCTACATTTTATCTCTTTCTCTTTTGATCCCATAATATTTTGTAGCAATATTATATGGCATATTATTTGCTTTGCATTTATAGTTAAATGTACATTTTTCTCCCTAAGTAGATTATGCACATACTGGGTACAGAATCCTTGTCACTTTGACTTATTCTTTGTCACTCCCACAGTTGCCTATCACACACAGTTCCTTGCATGTGGTGGTCTTCAGTGGTAATGGGATTGAATTAATTTAATCATCTCTGCCCTCACAAAGCTTATAGTGTAGTGGAAGGGGATGTACAATAAAGAGATAAGTACACAGGAAAATTGCCATTTTAGTATATCCAGTGAAAATAATAGTATGCTGTGGTGGGAGAATAACAGGGGAACTAGTTTTGATCTTGTTGGCAAAGGCCACACTTAGGGTTGACATTTGAATTGATATGAAGAATTAAAAGAGCCTCCATGCACAGAACTGGAGGTATTTTGTGCATGTGAGAAGACTAAAGCGGGAGAGAGCTTGAGTTTTTGAGAAACTGAAGTAAGGCTAGAACTTCTTGAGTGTGAGGAAAAGTAGCTTTTAAGATGTGGCTCGATGGGTATAAAGAAGTCAGATCATGAAGTGCCTTAGGTTGCTGTAGGGGATTTGGATTTTGTTCTAAAGGTAATGGGATGCCATTGAGGGGCGTTAAGCAGAGGATAAGATAAATATGATCTACATTTTGAAAACATAAATGACTATTATCTGGTAATTGGATTGTAGGGAGGCAAGAAAGCAAGCAGGAAGAGCTATTTAGAAGGGTGTTGGAAGTATAGATAGAAGTGGATGGATTCAAGATACATTTTAGCTGTAGAGTTTTCAAGATTTACTGATGGATTAGATATGAAGGAGAAAAATAAATCAAAGGAATCAAAGCTTATTCCCAAATTTCTGGCTTGGTGTTTATTGAGATACAGGTGGACTGGGAAAAGAACATTGAAAACATTTTTTTATTTATATTTGAGAGAGAGAGAGACAAGAGCATGAGCAGGGGAGGGTCAGAGAGATGACGGAGACAGAATATGAAGCAGGCTCCAGGCTTCAAGCTGCAAGCTGTCCTCATAGACCCCCGACACGGGGCTCAAACCCACGAGCAGTGAGATCATGACCTGAGCCCAAGTTGGGCGCTTAACTGACTGAGCCACCCAGGGACCCCAAACATTTTTTTTTAAGAGGATGACAATCATTGTTTTGGATCTGTGAATTTCCAAGTGGCATCTAAAATGATAATGTGATATGGGTGGCTAGAGCTTAAGGAGAAGTGCTGGTGGAAATTGTCATTATATAGATGGATTGAGAGGCATGAGGAAAAGGTAAGATCAGCTCTCTGGTACTAAGCTTACAGTAACTCCAAATATGCCTTCTGATGAAAGGGGAGAAGGGAGTTTATATGGAGAGAAACTAGAATTTGTCATGTCATGGAAGCCGAGAGAGGAACAGTGCCAATTTGATATATCAGAATGGAAATTATTGATGATCTTGTGTTGGTTATCTCTGTATGTCTCTCCAGATCTGTTTTTGCCCTTTTCTTTCCTGCTTTGTGCTTCAGAAGGCTGACCTCCATGGTTTATATCACCCAGGCTTCTTTGCCTTTTGGCTTCATGGTGTGTTCTGCCAGTGGAGGTATAATTGACAGGAGATTGGACAGTGGAAGGGAAAAAGAGATTAGAGTTTTTCTTCCCTTTCATCTTCCCTATGTGGCTGCCATTTAGGCAAAAGCTGCATACTTCCACCTATAGCTGTTTAGCTACAGAGTACCTTTTCCACTGCCATAGCTTTTTCTGGTTCCAGTAATTTTAGGTTACAGAGAGGTGAGAACTTGTACCTCTTCTACCTTCTAGGTGTTTAGAGAAGGTAATAGCTTCTTAATTGCTCTCTAAATAGTCTCTCCATTAAGCTCTCTTCATTTATTCCTTTAGGTGTGCTACTTGTTTAAGAGACAGTTTCAATGAACTTGTGAAGGTGGACCAGTTTGGAGCAGATTGAATAGTGAATGGAAGGTTGGGAATTAGAGACTGTGAGAGCTGATACTTTTTTGAGAAGTGTAACTATAAATGGTAACTGAGAAATGGGGAAAGAGGTGGGGCATAGCTGCATAAGGAATGATGGGATACTCTAAAAAAACTCTGTAACTATGGGAGGTAATGGTACATGTTTACATGATAATGAGAATGATCTTATAGAGGAGGAACAATTGATGATAGCAGTTATAAAAGGAAGCAAATCTTTAAGTGAAAGAGATATTACAAAGAGCAAACTTCAGTGGCCATTTACTAGTAATCAGATATACTTACTCATTTTAAAGTAGTGGAAAAGAAGATGACTGGTTCAGTTTGTGGGGGGATGTTATAGTTTTGGTTGTGGAAAAATAGGGAGCTTTCAGCTGATGGGTTCTATTTTCTTAATAAAAGTATTGTAAACTAAGGAGCAGGAGAAATGGAGAGGAGGGGTGAAATGTTTAAGGATTGAGGAAAAGTTATAAAACAGCCACTAACAGGGAGCTTTTAGAGTAATATTGCTGTGGATGAAGTTGTTAATTGTAAATTTATGACAGTAATCAGTCTAAGTGTATATGTGATTTTCTTCACTATTTAGCTGCTCTGTTGTGGTCATGGAGAGGGTTAACTGGAGTTTTGGTAGGAGAATGTGAAGGAGAGTGACATGGGAAACATTAAATTGAGTGCAAGTAGTAATTGAACTGTGAAATCTGTACTGGATAAAAACAAGTGAAGCCAGGAGAATGATAGGGAGATAGTGGAGGGTTTCATAACTAGGTGGTCTCATTAAGAATTAAGATTTTTTGGGGTGCACCTGGGTGGCTCACTTTGAGTGTCTTTTTGTTTTTCTTTTAAAGTTTGTTTGTTTATTTATTTATTTAGAGAGCACAAGTGGGGGAAGAGCAGAGAGAGAGGAAGAGAAAGAATTACAAGCAGGCCCTGAGTTCTCAGCGCAGAGCTCAATGTGGGGCTTGAACTCACAAACCATGAGATCATGACCTGAGTCAAAATCAGGAGTTGGATGCTTAACCAACTGAGCCACCCAGGAACCTAAAGAACGATATCTGAGAGACAGTTTAACAAGTGAGTTGGAAAGATAAAATCTTTTATTATGTCTTCTTTCTTATTTATGTCCCAAATAATCAGAATTTATATAGACTTAGCCATTGAAATCTTCCATTCTAATAGTTAAACTTACTTTCTAGCCAAATGGATTTAAACACACATACACACACACTTTTTGATCTGTAGAGCTTATGAGTATGATACAAATGTGACATTTTAAAGCCTATTTAAAAAAATCTTTGTCTATTTGATAAATGTGAATATTTATCAAATCAACTTCCTTTGCTAACTGCTTTGTACATATAGCACACAGTAAAATAATTTCCTCTGATAAATATCTGGATCTATTTGGGATCTTTCTATGAAATTTGTGACATAAGATCTAAACTTATTTTTCCTTAAAATGATTAAAAAGCTCTTATTCAGGGGTGCCTGGGTGGCTCAGTTGGTTAGGTGTCTGACTCTTGATTATGGCTCAGGTCACAATCTCAGTTTGTGAGTTTGAGCCCCACATCGGGCTCTGTGCTGGTGACACAGAGCCTACTTGGGATATTCTCTCTCTGCCCCTCTCCAACTTGTGCTCCCTTGTGTGCTCGCTGTCTCTCAAAATAAATAAAAACTTAAAAAAATAAAAAAAACAAAAAACCTCTTATTCATTGTTGGTAAAGTCTTTTTAGTTTTTATTTATTTTTATTTATTTTTTAAATTTATATCCAAGTCAGTTAGCATATAGTGCAACAATGTTTTCAGGAGTACATTCCTTAATGCCCCTTACCCATTTAGCCCATCCCCTCTCCTACAACCTCTCCAGTAACCCTCTGTTCTCCATATTTATGAGTCTTTTAGGTTTTGTCCCCCTCCCTGTTTTTATATTATTTTTGCTTCCTTTCTCTTAATTTCATCTGTTTTGTAGCTTAAAGTCCTCATATGAGTGAAGTTATATGATACTTGTCTTTCTCTGACTAATTTTACTTAGCATAATACCCTCTAGTTCCTTCCACGTAGTTGCACATGGCAAGATTTCATTCTTTTTGATTGCCGAGTAATACTCCATTGTATATGTATACCACGTCTTCTGTATCCATTCATCCATTGATGGACGTCTGGGCTCTTTCCATACTATAGCTGTTGTTGATAGTGCTGCTGTAAACATTGGGGTGTATGTGCCCCTTCAAAACAGCATACCTGTATCCCTTGGATAAATACCTAGTAGTGCAATTGCTGGGTCGTAGAGTAATTGTATTTTTAATTTTTTGAGGAACCTCCATACAAAAAATTTTTCCAGAGTGGCTGCACCAGTTTGCATTCCCACCAGCAGTGCANCACGTCTTCTGTATCCATTCATCCATTGATGGACGTCTGGGCTCTTTCCATACTATAGCTGTTGTTGATAGTGCTGCTGTAAACATTGGGGTGTATGTGCCCCTTCAAAACAGCATACCTGTATCCCTTGGATAAATACCTAGTAGTGCAATTGCTGGGTCGTAGAGTAATTTTATTTTTAATTTTTTGAGGAACCTCCATACAAAAAATTTTTCCAGAGTGGCTGCACCAGTTTGCATTCCCACCAGCAGTGCAAAAGAGATCTTTTTTCTCCATATCCTCACCAACATCTTTTGTTTCCTTAGTTGTTAATATTAGCTATTATGACAGGTGTGAGGTGGTATCATATTGTGGTTTTGATTTGTATTTTCCTGATGATAAGTGATATTGAGCCTTTTTTCATCTGTCAGTTGGCCATCTGGATGTGGATGAAGTGTCTTTTCATGTCTTTTGCCCATTTCTTCACTGGGTTATTTGTTTTTTGGGGTTGAATTTCATAAGTTCTTTATAGATTTTGGATACTTACTAACCCTTTATTTGATATGTCATTTGCAAATATCTTCTCCCATTCCTTCAGTTGTCTTTTAGTTTTGTTGATTGTTTCCTTCACTGTGCAGAAGCTTTTTATATTGGTGAGGTCCCAATAGTTCATTTTTGTTTTCCTTGCCTCCGGAGCCGTGTTAAGAAGTTGCTGTGGGTGAAGTCAAAGAGGATTTTGCCTGTTTTCTCCTCAAGGATTTTGATGTCTTCCTATCTTACATTCAGGTGTTTCATACATTTTGAATTTATTTTTTTGTATGGTGTAAGAAAGTTGTCCAGGTTCATTTTTCTGCATGTTGCTATCCAGTTTTCCCAACACCACTTGCTGAAGAGACTGTCTTTATTCCATTGGATATTCTTTCCTGCTTTGTCAAACATTAGTTGGCCATACATTTGTGGGTCCATTTCTGGTTTCTCTATTCTGATCCATTGATCTAAGTGGTTGGTTTTTTATAATTTTTTTTTAACATTTATTTATTATTGAGAGAGAGAGACAGAGCATGAGCAGGGGAGGGGTAGAGAGGGAGGGAGACACAGAATCTGAAGCAGGCTCCAGGCTCTGAGCTGTCAGCACTGAGCCTGATGCGGGGCTCGAACCCGTGAGCGGTGAGATCATGACCTGAGCCGAAGTCAGACATTCAACTGACTGAGCCACCCAGGCACTCCTCTAAGTGTCTATTTTTGTGCCAGGTACAGTCTTTTTAGAAAACAGTTTGGCAGGTACTCGTATACAATTAAACATGCACTTACTATAGTGATCTAGTATTTCTACTCCTAGTACTCAGAAACTTATAGTCAAGCAGAGATTTCTGTGCTAATGCCCCAAACTGGAAACAAATTCAGATGTACTTTGACTGTGAATTGGTAAACTCTGGTACCTCCATACTGTGGAATACTATTTGATAGTGTATACAGCAGCATAGGTGGATATCAAATGTGTTATGCTAAATGAAAGAAGCCAGACTCAAAACGCCATATACTGTATGATTCTTTTTTTTATGATATTTTGGAATTAGTGAAGCTAAAGGGACATAAAACTGACTAGTGGTTGTCAGGGAGTGGGGCATGAGGGAAATTTTTTTGGGGGGTAGTCTACATTGCCTATATCTGTTCTATATCTTGGTTGGTGGTGGTGGTTACATGATTGTATATATTTTTCAAACTCAGAAGTATACACTTAAAAGTGAATTTCAGGGAGCTCTTGGGTGGCTTAATTGGTTACGTTTCTGACTTGGGCTCAGGTCATGATCTCATATTTGGTGAGTTCTAGTCTCATGTCGGGCTGTGTGCTGACAGCCTGGAGCCTGCTTCAGATTCTGTGTTTCCCTCTCTCTCTGCCCCTTCCTGACTCATGTGCTGTTTCTCTCTCTCTCAAAAATAAACATTAAAAAAAAGTGAATTTTAGGGTGCCTGGGTGGCTTTGTCGGTTGTATTCAACTCTTGGTTTTGGTTCAGGTCATGATCTCATGGTTTGAGAGATCAAGCCCCACGTTGAACTCCTTGCTGACAGTGTGGAGCCTGCGTGGGATTCTCGCTCTCCTTCTTTCTCTGACCCTCTGTGCATACATGTGTGCTCTCTCTCCCTCAAATATATAAACACTAAAAAATATTAAAGTATTTCAGAAAACTTGTCTCAAGAAAATGTTTTACATTCTACTTATGTGACTTTTTTTTGGGAGGAGGGAGTGGTAGACAGGCATCATGAGCATTTGTAAAGTTCTTTGAAGCTCTAGAAAACATGAAAATTCGGAATTTGTCTGTGTGTAGCAAACATTCCTGTCAGATGTTTTAAAGAGTGTTATAATGTTAGAATTAGTAGGGAAAAAGAACCTGCAGCCTAAGGTAGGTTAGCCAAAGTCACGCGATTAGTGACAGAGGTAGATCTAGAATTTAAGTAATGATTACTAATTTGATGTTTGTTTTGCTAAAACACACTTTTTGTTATGAGTTATTCCTTCTAGAGACTATTTTTAATTCCTTTTCGGAGCCTTACAATTGTGTCATCCTAAAACTGGAAACCACTCCCTTCCTAGTGGTAGGAAAGTCCTGTGTCTAGTTGATAATAGGACTGTGTCTGGTTGATAATAGGAAGGCTAAATTTGAGAGATCCTGCATCACTTAAAGTTTGCTTAGACATAATCAACAAGTTTAGTTATAAAGATACTTTTCTTTATTGCGGGAAACTGGATGCTTAGTTTTGGAGTTGTCAAAGGCTATCAGTTAGAAATAGGTTTTTGTAACTTTATTGCATTAAAAAAAACTTTTCAGATTATCATGATTATTGAGTGGTAGGTTTTTTTTTCTGGTTATCTTAAGTAATGAGGATTTATCTTATAAATACCCAGGGGTATGAGGAATCACCAGAAAGTCTTAATTAGTTACACATTCAGGAAATGGAGAATGGAATATCCAGAATATAACAGCAGATTTAGTTGTCTTCTACTCTTTTTTTAATTGGAAGTGTAATTTTATATTTTCTTTAAGTTTTTATTGATGTATAGTTAACATACAATGTTATATTAATTTCAGGTGCACAGGGACGCCTGGGGGGCTCAATCGGTTAAGTGTCCAACTTTGGCGCAGGTCGTGATCTGGTGGTTCGTGTGTTCAAACCCCGCGTTGGGCTCTGTGCTGACAGCCACCTCAGAGCCTGGAGCCTGTTTCAGATTCTGTATCTCCCTCTCTCTCTCTGACCCTCCCCTGCTCATGCTGTCTCTCTCTGAGAAATAAAACATTAAAAATTTTTTTTTAAGAAATCTAAAAAAAATAATTTCAGGTGCACAATATAGTTACTAGACAATTCTATGCCATGTCCATCTTAGTAAATATAGTCATCATGTGTCACCATACAGTGTTACTATATTATTAACTATATTCCCAATGCTGTACTTTGCATCTCTGTGACTTATTTATTTTATAATTAGGGAAGTTTGTACCCTTTACCTATTCTGACTATCTCCTGTTCTCTCCCCTCTGGCAACCACTAATTTTTTAAAAACATTTTTTTATAGTTTATTTACTTTTGAGACAGACAGAGCATGAGTGGGGGAGGGGCAGAGAGAGAGAGGGAGACACAGAATCCAAAACAGGCTCTGAGCTGTCAGCACAGAGCCTGATGCGGGGCTCAGACCCACGAACCGTGAGATCTGACCTGAGCTGAAGTCGGATGCTTAAGCGACTGAGCCACCCAGGCGCCCCTGGCAACCACTAATTTATTTTCTGTGTTTATAAGTCTGTTTCTATTTTCTTTTGCTTTTTAGATTCTACATATAAGTGAAATTGTGTGGTATTGATCTTTTAATGTCTTATTTCCTTAGCATAATACCCTCTAGGTCTGTCCATATTGCTGCAAGTGGCAAGACCTCATTCTTTTTTATGGCTGAGTAATATTCCTCTGTGTGTGTGTGTGTGTGTGTGTGTGTGTGTGTGTGTGTAAAACACATCTGCTTTATCCATTCATGTATTGATGGACACTGAGGTTGCTTCCATGTCTTAGCTATTGTAAATGATGCTGTAGTGAACAAAGATGCATGTATCTTTTTGAATAGTGTTGTTTTCCTTTGGTAAATACCCAGTAGTGGAATTAACTGATCATATGGTATTTCTATTTTTAATTTTTTGAGGGACCTCCATACTGCTTAAAATAGTGGTTGCACCAATTTACATTTCTACCAAGAGTGCATGCAGGTTCTTTTTTCTCCACATCCTCACCAACACTTGTTACTTCTTTTCTTTTGGATAGTAGTTATTCTGACTGGTGTGAGGTGATAGCTCATTGTGGTTTTGATTTGCATTTCTCTGAGGATTAGTAATATTGAGCATCTTTTCATGTGTCTCTTGGCCATCTTTATATCTTCTTTGGAAAAATGCCTACTTAGGCCCTCTGTCTATTAAAAGATTTTTTTAAACGTTTATTTTTGAGAGAGAGCGTGAGCACATGCACATAAGTGGGGGAGGGGCAGAGAGAGACAGAGATACAGAATCCAAAGCAGACTCCAGGTTCTGAGCTGTCAGCACAGAGCCCGATAGGGGGCTTGAACCCACCAGCTGTGAGATCATGACCTGAGCTGAAGTTGGACACTTAACTGACTGAGTCACCCAGGCACTCCAGGCCGTCAGCCCATTTAAATCAGGTTATTATTATTATTATTTTGGTGTTATATACAGTCTTTATATATTTTGAATATTAATCTCTTTGCAAATATTATTGAGACTCAGCTGTCCTTCTGTGTTCACCTCCCTCCTTGCATAGAAGTCTTATGCTTGCCTCTGGACCCCAATTCTACAGCCAGGTTTAGAGTTCCTGCCCTTCAGAGATATTGGTGATAGTGCGGATATTGCAGATCCAGTCACAGAGCTAACAGGTGGCCTGGTTACTTTTTTGAAGCTGTGTCTGTGTCCTGTCACCTTCATTGGAGTTCTTTACTATAAACCATAGCCCCAGGCAGAGTTGGCAAGTTGTTTTCTTTTTCTTTTTTTTTTTTTTTAAAGATTTTATTTTTAAGTAATCTTTGCACCAAACATGGGCTTGAACTTAACCCCTAGATCAGGAGTCACATGCTCTGCCGACCGAGCCAGCCAACCACCCCAAGTTTTCTTTATAAGGGAGCCCTACCCCAGCCGTTGCTCTGTCCTAGCTCTGATAAATCCCTTGTCTTATATGGACCACTTTTAGTCCCTGTTCCCCAGGGAAGCCAAACTTCCAGCTGCCACTGTTTCTGGACTAGGACCCTAGTGGGCTCGTGGCTTTATCACTGCTTACCAATTTGCATTTATGTTTGTTATCACTGCTTGAGTGAGATTTATGTTATCTTTTGAGCTAGTTATGCAGTTTGTTTATGTATTTGACATATTTTGTATATTGTTATTTGGGTGAATTTAGTGCACCAAGTAGAACTTTTTAATCTTTCAAAGTCACAGTTTTTCCTCTTTAAAATTGGAACTATAGAGGTGCCTGGGTGGCTTAGTCAATTGAGCGTCCGACTTCAGCTCAGGTCATGATCTCACCACCCGTGTCCGGCTTTGTACTGACCGCTCAGAGCCTGGAGCCTGCTTTGGATTCTGCGTCCCCCTCCCTCTCTAGCCCTCCCCTGCTTGTACTTTGTGTCTCTCTCAAAAATAAATAAATATTAAATAAATAAAAATAAAAATGAAATTTGAGTTAATAGCCCTTACCTTTTGTTTTTTATGCTGATGAAAGGAGATACATACATACTTGTATCTGAATTCTATGAACAATGCCTGCATATATAAGTGCTTTATGTATGGTAGCTCTTCTTATAATTTCAGTTTGTCCTATAATTCCTTTTTTGTTTCTGTGTTTATACAGATATATCTATCTGTACCTATATCTTTATCTATGTCCATACCTATATATATGTATAACAACCCCCAAACACTGGTCATTCAGTATTTGACATTTCTGCAGATATGTCTAGGGATTGTGGCATGTTTTGAGGCTTTTGGGTGAGACATTTAAATCTAGTTTTAGGGGTGCCTGGGTGGCTCAGTTGGTTAAGCGTCCGACTTCGGCTCAGGTCATGATCTCACAGTTTGTGGGTTGGAGCCCCGCGTCGGGCTCTGTGCTGACAGCTAGCTCAGAGCCTGGAGACTGTTTCAGATTCTGTGTCTCCTCCTCTCTCTGACCCTCCTCTGCTCATGCTCTCTGTCTCTCTCTCAGAAATAAATAAAACATTAAAAAATTTTTAAAAATAAATCTAATTTTAATCTGTGTCTTAGCAACTTTGAATTGGAGGCTTTTCAAGATGAATTGCAATATTTTTCAGTATAATAAAGTGCTGAAGTACTTAATTCTTTGTGGTGGCATTTTAGAAATAGTCAAATGATTGATGTTAAGTTCTGTTGCATATATTTTCTATTAACTACTAATCACAAAAGTCAGTGCAGTATGTATAGATATCACAGAGATTATGGAAGTTGTAATGGAGTGAATTTCAAGTCAGGAAAAGGGAAGTAACAGTGTGCATGAGGGAGAAAATTAGGTTTTGTTTGAGGTAGAGTTTTTGGCTTAGACAACCATAGTTATGACTGAGTAAAACTCTTCTTTGGGAAAGAAGAACAAAATGGAGAGAGAAAATATATGACAGGGGCTCCTGGCTGTCTCATTCTGTAGAGCATGTGACTCTTGATCTTGGGGTTGTAAATTTGAGCCCCATGTTTGGGTCTAGAGATTACTTAAAAAATAATATAAGACAGACTTTCAGCATGTGTGTAGTTTATAACTAATATGCTTGCGTATTTTAACTACCTAAGGTCTTCATCCTACTCAAACTTTACCCATGAATTTAGAAGCATAGATGAAAAAAAATTGTTTCTTTTAAAATAGAAATGTTGAGGGGCATCTGGGTGGCTCAGTTGGTTAAGCATTCAACTCTTGATATTAGCTCAGATCATAATCTCACAGTTGGTGGAATCAAGCCCTACATGAGAGAGCTTGAAGTCCTGTCTCTCAGTTGACTAGCTCTGTAACTTTGATACCTTTTTTGGTTGTTCTCCTTATAAGTAATATAAAAAAGAGTAATGGTATCTGTCTCTTGGAATTGCTATAAAGATTGAAATTAAATAATGCTTTGTAAACTATAACATTTTTTGAGTGTTATAGTGCTTTTCAGTTGGGACATTTGTTGCATCTTAGCAAAATAACACTGCCCTCAAAGATTGCTGTCACAGGGGTGAAAAAATTGCCAACCTTTGGTTTAATGTGTCCATTTCATTTAGGGTATCCTTGTATTTTAATCTGCCTTTATACTTTCTCTGATAATAAATTTCTTCATTGTATGGGGATTTCTTTTTTGCCAAAGTTAGAAATTGGGTAGGCCTTATCATTACATTCAGCTTTATGGTGTCATGAAAATAAAGGCTGTCTGGAGGCCACCCTGAGACTTAGCCTTTCTTGTATTCATTGGCTCTCATTGGGGTCAATACTCCTATGAATATTTGAAGTTTTGAAGGTGCACTTTTGTTTGGTACAATAATTAAGGTGGGGTGAATACAGTATTGACATTCAATGAGCAGGAGCCAAGAATGCCATACATTCCACAGTGTTAGAGACAGTTCTGCATGATTTTTGAACATTTTCCCAGATCTTGTAGGTGAAAAACCTGTTTGTACTTATCTGATGTTAATTCTGTTTATCTTTAGACACATTTTAAAAAGTTTTTTTGCAGCTCTTTCTGCCCCTGGGTCCTGTCCTCTTGCTTTAATAAAATCACCTTTTTGCACCAAGCCAAACAAAACAAACATACAAAAAGTTTTTTTAATGTTTATTTTTGAGAGAGAGAGAGAAAGAGACAGAGTGTGAGTCAGGGAGGGGCAGAGAGCAAGGCAGACACAGAATGTGCTGTGTCTGTCAAGCCTGACATGGGGCTTGAACTCATGAACCCAGAGATCATGACCTGAGCAGAAGTTGGACACTTAACCAACTGAGCTACCCAGGCGCCCCACATTTAAATGAAGTAGTATTTTGTATGGTTTTATTTATTTATTTATTTATTTATTTATTTATTTATTTAAAGATTTATTTTTGAGACAGAGAGACAGAGCTTGAGGCAGGGAGGGGCAGAGAGGGAGACACAGAATCAGAAGCGGGCTCCAAGCTGTCAGCACAGTCTGACGCGGAGCCTCAACCCAAAAACCATGAGATCATGACCTGAACCAAAGTCGGTCACTTAACCGACTGAGACGCCCAGGCGTCCCTGTACAGTTTTAACAGACACTAAATTTTCCAGGAAGCAACTACTTAGTTTTACATTGTCCTTGTTTTGTCCAGAACTTTAATGAGTTAACTGTTTTGGAAAATCATATTACTAATGCATTGCCCTTTTTGGCATCTGATTTTCCAATACAACTCATTTGTGTCAGTCTACATTTATTGATGTTAAGTGCATGGCATTTCTGTGTATATGTGCCAGTGTCTGTTTCCTTAATAATATGAAATCAAGATGGTTATACCTGAGCATTTATATATTACAATGTATTATTTTCAATTACTCCTTTCTCTTATATTACATTAGGTATTATCTTAAGTTTTAAAAACTGTGGATAGAAAAATTGCCTTCATTTCAGGTTTGTGCTCTTAAAATAAAAATCTTTTGTTTTAGTGAGGTTACTGGATAAAACTTATATTTAATGGAACTTTACATTGCCTCTTCCAGGGAGAGATAGGAGGTACATGTTGACCCATGTTACAGTTGTCTGTCCCTCTTTTTCCTTCCCCTATCTTTTCCTTTTCTGTTTTCCCTTCCCATTATGAAGTATTTAATACACAGACAAGAATTTGATACTGTATATGTAAGTAATGAAGCGTGTAATAAAACCAGTAGCTGTGAACTCATCACCCAGGTTAAGGAATAGAATGTCACCAATATTGTTGGTATGTTTCTCCTTGATTTCCATTCACCTGCCTCTCCACTAGGGATAAAACTATTCAGAGATTTGTTTTGGTTTTGTTTATTATTCCCTTCCATTAAGTTTATCACATTTGTATGTATTTCAAAACTATTTTGTTTAGTATTGCTTATTTTTTAGCTGTAAAAATGAAACCATGTTATATATGTATACATTTACTACATATATGTTTTTATTTGCTTTGGCTAATCAGTATCTTTGGAAGTGTGTTTATTTGAGAGAGAGAGAAAGTGAGAGAGGGAGGGGCAGAGAGAGAATCCCAAGCAGGCTCCGCACTGTCAGCACAGAGCCTGATATGAGGCTCAAATTCACAAACTGAGATCATGACCTGAGCCGAAATCAAGAGCCAGATGCTTAACCAACTGAGACACCCAAGTGCCCCTCAGTATTCTGTTTTTAAGATTCAAGCAAATCAGTTTGTGTAACCATGATTCATTTTCTCAGGTATACGTATTCATTGTATGACTGTTACCACAGTTTATCTTTTCTCCTATAGATGGACATTTGTTTTTTTCCATTTTGTTGGTATTGCACACATTTTTGCTTGTCTTCATGTGTAGACATACAAGTGTTTCCCTACAGCAGTGAATTTTAAACATTTTTGATGGTGACCTGCCCCCCATACACGCACAGAGTTGAAAGAAAAATGAGGATCAGTATTCATCCTTAATATATGTGATGCACTCATCTTTCCCATTTTACTTCTTTTTCTCTTTTAAAACAAATTTTTTTTAAAAAAGTTTTCTTTTTGAGACACACAGAGTGCGAGTGGGGGAGGGGCAGAGAGAGAGGGACACACAGAATCTAAAGCTGGCTTCAGGCTCTGAGCTGTTAGCAGGGAGCCTGATATGGGGCTTGAACCCATGAACCACGAGAACATGACATGTGCCAAGGTAGGATGCTTAACTGACTGAGCCATCCCAGTGCCCCTACTTCGCTTCCTCTTTAATTGCTAATTGTGACCTAAATGTTTCACAGTTTGTTTTAAATTTTTAAAATTTAAAAAAAAATTTTTAAATGTTTTTATTTATTTCTGAGAGAGAGAGACAGACAGACAGACAGCGTGAGCAGGGGAGGGTCAGAGAGAGAGAGAGAGAGAGAGAGAGAGAGAGACACACACACTCTCTCTCTCTCTCTCCAAAGCAAGCTCCAGGCTCTGAGCTAGCTGTCAGCACAGAATCTGACGCGGGGCTTTTGAAACCCACGAACCATGAGATCATGACCTGACCCAAAGTCAGATGCTTAACCGACTGAGCCACCCAGGCGCCCCTGTTTTCACAGTTTAAAATAGTTGCCTTAGTTTCTTGGGGAGAGCAATGTGTTAACCTGACTTAAATTTGCCTATAGAGTGCCAGAGGGCAGCATCTTATGAGGTGAGAGTGTACCTGGCTAAGACGAGCACTGCTCCCACACCTGGAGACTTCTGGTACTTGAGCTTAATAGTTTCAGATAGGATTAAATTTGGATTCAGTCCTTACATACCTTCCACTCCTTCATGGAATGAATTCCCTAGGTATGCCCTAATCAAATATTTTGAGTTATGCCAGAGTCGGGCCATTCTCAGAGGATGCAAGGGGCAAGATGGGATTGATTGGAGATTTCTATTCTTGATGTTTACTTTGATATCAGACTTGGCCCCTCCTTTTACTTATTTTGACCATAGTCTGTGTATTCTCAAAGGATCAGGTCTCAGTAGTTTATTCTTCAGTTTTCTGGTGACTTTCTAATGTGCATATTCAGATATTTGAGATATTTCCTCTTACTTGAGTTCTTTACTCTGCTGTGTTCTAAATAGCTTGAATTTTTTGCTGAAGAGCATGGGAGTTAGTTTACATGGGAATTTGACTTTTAAGTAACTTGTAAAAAGCACAGAAGCTACAAGTTTTAACTCTGATTTAGTGTCTAATTATTTAGAATATGTATACAAACTGTAATTTACACAGCTATGCTTTGAACTCAGAATATTTACATATGGTACTATTTTTTTATATTTAGGTTATTATTTTAATTCCAGTTAATGTACAGTGCTATGTTAGTTTCAGGTGTACAGCATAGTGACTCACCAGCTCTATACCTCACCCTGGGTTCATCATGAGAAATACACTCTTTAATTTCTATCACCTGTTTAACCCATCCCTCCCTTTCTGGTAACCATCAGTATATTCTCTATAATTAAGATTCTGTTTCCTGGGGGCGCCTGGGTGGCTCAGTCGGTTAAGAGTCCGACTTCAGCTCAGGTCATAATCTCACGGTTTGTGGGTTCAGAGCCCCGCATCGGGCTCTGTGCTGACAGCTAGCTCAGAGCCTGGAGCCTATTTCAGAGTCNTGCCCCAATAAAATATTTTTTTTAAAAAAAGAATCTGTTTCTTGATTTCTCTCTCTTTTTTACCTTTTCTTGTTTGTTTCTTAGAGCCTGTATATGAGTGAAATATGGTATTTGTCTTTCTCTGAGTGACTTATTTTTCTTGGCATTATGCTCTCTAGCTCCATCCATGTTGTTGCAAATGGCAACATTTCATTCTTTTTATGGCTGGATGGTATTCCATTATACGCGCGCACGCGCACACACACACACACACATCTTCTTTATTCAGTCATTAATCAATGGACACTTGGGCTGCTTCCATATCTTGGCTATTATAAATAATGCTGCTGTAAACATAGAGTGCATGTATCCCTTTGAATTAGTGTTCTTGTATTCTTAGGGCAAATACCCAGTCGTGAGATTACTGGATAGTAGGGTAGTTCTACTTTTAACTTTTTGAAGAACCTCCATACTGTTTTCCATTGTAGCTGTAGCAGTTTGCATTCCCACCAACAGTGCACAGGTGTTCCTTTTTCTCCACATCCTTGCCAACAGCTGTTGTTTCTTATATTGTTGATTTTAGTCATTCTGACAGGTGTGCATTTGGTACTATTCTTGATGACTTGTCTAGGGGGTACTGAATAATAATAATAGAACAGAAATAAGCAAGGTAATGCATTTTTTAAATCTCATTTTTTATGACTAGAACTCAAAAATAATAAACTGTTTATTCCAGTCTAGAAGATGTGTTATGGTTTTCATTATAATTTTTTATTGTAATAAAATATACATAAAATGTACTGTTTTAACCATGTTATTATTATTATTTTTTGTTTTAACTATTTTAGAATGTACAGTTCAGTTTCAGTACATTCACATTGTTGTGCAGTCATCACCACTATCCATCTCTATAACTTTATCTTTCTAAACTGAAACTGTGTATACATTAAACAGTAACAACTTGTTCTCCCCTCCCCCTGGCCGAGGCAACCACCATTCTACGTTTCTATCTGAATGTGACTACTTTGAATATCTCAAAAACATGCAATCATACAATATTTGTCCTTTTGTATGTGGTTTTATTTCACTTAGCATATGTTTTTAAGGCTCATCCATGTTGTAGCATGTGTCAGAACATTGCTTTTTAAGGCTGAATAATATTCCATTATATGTATATGCCACATTTTTCTTATTAATCTGTCAGTGGACATTTAGGTTGTTTTCATCTTTTGGTTATTATAAATAATGCTGCTATGAACTTTGCTGTAAAAATATATGAGTCCCTTCTTTCAATTCTGTTGGTTGTATACCCAGAAAATGGAATTGCTAGATCGTATGGTAATTCTGTGTTTACTTTCTCTGGGGAACCACCGTAGGGTTTACTATTTTTTCCTAATTAATGTTTATAGATCTGTATTATCATTAAAAAAGGTGGGGTTTTTTTTTTTTGTTTATTTTGAGAGAGGGTGAATGCCCATGTGTGTGTACGCACAAGAGGAGGAGGGGCAGAGGGAGAGGGGGAGAGAGCAGTCCCAAGCAGTTCTGCATTATCAGTGCAGAGCCCGACCTGGAGTTCAAACTCACTAACCACAAGATCACGACCTGAGCTGAAATCAAGACCTGAGCTGAAATCAAGAGTCAGGTACTTAATTGACTGCGCCACCCAGATGCCCCTGCATTATCATTTTTAATGGCTGTATAGTATTTCAATGTATGGATATACCATGGTTTATTTGTAGAACTTTTTTTTTTTAATGCTTTACTTATTTCTGAGAGAAAGAGAGAGACAGTGTGAGTGGGGGGGGGCGAGGGGTCAGAGAGAGAGGGAGATACAGAATCTGAAGCAGGCTCCAGGCTCTGAGCTGTCAGCACAGAGCCTGATGTGGGGCTTGAACTCGTGAACCGTGAGATCATGACCTGAGCCGAAGTCAGACGCTCAACCAACTGAGGCACTCAGGCGCCTCTGTGTAATCTTATTGAAAGATTTCTCACTTCATTTTGGTGGGTCTTAATATGCTCTAAAGAAAAAGAATCTCTTTCATTATATGCTAAATTGCAATTCAAGAACTGTAAGGCAGGAGGAAGGGACCCTGAATGATTGAATTAGGACAATACCTCTTAAAATTTTCTTTGTATGAATCACCTGAGGTTCTTGTTAAAATGCAGATTCTGTTCAATGGGTGTAAGGTAGAGCCTAAGATGCTACCAGTCAGTGAACCACATTTTGAGTAGCAAGGAATTCATGTATAATTAAGAGAATAGCGTGCTACTACTTTGAGAAGAATGATTTGGAGCCATGCAGCTCAGGCTTGGAGTTGTGAGTAATACATCACACTTGGCCTTGGTGAAATGAAATTATGAGAGCTGTTAGTGGTCACATATTAAGAGGGGATATGACATTAAGGAGGTAATCACCTATTTTTTTGAAAGGCGTTTAGATTTGAGATCGGATGATAATTGGGCCTAACACCTTTGAACAGATATTGGGAAGTGAAAGGGGGATCTTTGGGTATGATGAAAGTAAATATCTAGTTGGATAAACAGAATTTGAGTTAAGTTTTGAGTAGGAGGACTTAATTTGTAATTGGGATGGTTTCCTCTTTATGCTCACTATATTTGACATAGCGATTCTGGTTAAAAAAAAAGTAAAAATAAGTGTTGTTATTTTTTAAAAATAGATACTGTAGTTTTTTCCCCATAGGCATACTCTGTGTGAGAAGTATGTCAGAGTTTTGTCGTCCAGGTCTGAATAAAGCTTAAATGTTGTGCTTAAGCTTCCTTCTCTGATCCATTCCTCTAGGGACAGCTACTTGTAACATAAACCAATCTGGGAGTTCATTTTTCTTTCTTCTTTTTAAGTTTATTTATTTTTGAGAGAGAGTGTGTGTGTGCACCTGTGTGTGTGCGTGCATGTGTGCGCAAGTGGGGCAGGGGCAGAGAGAGAGAGAGAGAGAGAGAGAGAGGGAGAGAGAGAGAATCCCAAGCAGGCCCCAGCCTGTGAGTGCAGAGCCTGATACAGGACTTGATGCCATGAACCATGAGATTCATGACCTGAGCCACAATCAAGAGTTGGATGCTTAACTGACTGAGCCACCCAGGCACCCCTTTAGTTATTATTTAACACAAGTGTTAAAACTCAGATAAAACATCAGAAGCATTATTAGTCTGTTCTAGAATGAAGCCAGGGAAGAAATGAAGTGAAGCATATTGTTGGCTAAAAATAGATTTTGCAAGTTACATCTGAAATTCTTTTAGAGCATCCTCTGGAAATAAAATTCAGCTGTTTTTATTTTTGGGGAAGTGTTTAAACATAATTATTTGAAAATGTCCATACAAAATAAGTTTCTAATATCTTTCTTTAAAAAAAAAAAAAAAAAAGTTTATTATGAGAGAAAGAGCAGAGGGACAGAAGGAGCAAGAAAAGAATCCTAAGCAAGCTCCACACCCAGCATTGAGTCCAACATGGGGCTCCATCTCACAACTGTGAGATTATGACCTGAGCTGAAATCAAGAGTTGGATACTCAATGGACTGAGCCATCTAGGCACCCCCCATTTTGCTTTTTTTTTTTTTTTAATGTTTATTTTTGAGAGAGACAGCAGGGGAGGAGCAGAGAGAGAGAGAGAGAGCGGGAGACACCAAATCCAAAGCAGGTTCCAGGCTCTGAGCTGTGAGCACAGAGCCTGACGTGGGGCTCGAACTCACGAATGGTGATCATGACCTAAGCTGAAGTCAGAAGCTTAACCAATTGAACCACCCAGGTGCCCCCCTAGTTTGCTTTTTAAAACAGGCTGGCATATCCAGGTTCCAGTATGACAGGTTTGGGTACTTAAAATACACACTTAAAATTAGTTTTGAATGAAAATTTAAGATTTTTACTTTCAGCTATTACAACTTTAATTCCTGTTTAAAAAAAAAAAGAAGCCATTCATTCATTCAGTCCTTTTTTCTAATAAACCATTTATTAGTACTTGCTATTATTAAGGAATTGTACTAGGTGCTGGGAAATGGAGCAAACTTGGTTGTATGCCTTCAGTTATTTAGAGGTTAGTGGACAAAGGTACCCCTGAGTGTAAATCAGTGTTGTAAATAATCCCTTTTGTGCCGATCATTAATATATGATACATTTTTAATTTGTCTTCTGGAAAGTATATAAGCCAAACTTTTGGGTGGCTTGTCCTTTGTTTTTACATCTTATCTCTTTACCACAACTCTGTTATCTGTAATCATTCCTGTTTTGGAAATAAAGAAATTGGTATTTAAAGAGGTTAAGTAATTACTCATACAACTATAAAGCTCTAAAATCCTACTTAAGGGGCACCTGGGTGGCTTAGTCAGTTAGGCGTCCGACTTTCGCTTAGGTCATGATCTCGCGGTTCGTGGGTTCGAGCCCCGCGTCGGGCTCTGTGCTGGCTGCCAGCTCAGAGCCTGGAGCCTGTTTCAGTCTGTGACTCCCTCTCTCTCTGACCTTCCCCTGCTCGCGCTGTCTCTCTCTCTCTCCTAGAAATAAAAAAAAAAAAAATAAGAAAAAAAATAAAATCCTACTTAATTTGGGGCACCTGGCTGGCTCAGTGGGTGGCGTATGCGACTCTTGATCTTGGGGTTGTGAGTTCAAGCCCCACATTGGGTGTAGAGATTACTTAAAAAAATAAAATTTCATTTTTTAAAGTTTTATTTATTCGAGTAATCTTTGCACCCAATGTGGAGCTTGAACTCACGACCTCGAGATCAAGAGTTGAATGTTCTTCTGACTGTGCCAGCCAGGTGGCCCTCCCCCCCAATCCCCTGCAAATAAAATCTTTTTAAAAATCCTACTTAATTTAAAAATTCATTCCATTATTTTACCTCTTGTATGTTGTAAGATGCAAAGCCTCTATTAGAAAACTTAACCCGTTATATTTGAGGTTTATGTGTCTAATTCCCTGTTAGATAGGGAGATTTTTAGGAGGAGGGACTAATCTTATTTATTTTTGGGCTTCCCCAGCAAGTAGAAGAGTGTCTGTCACATATTAGGTACCTAAAAAATGCTAGTTAAATAGTGAATACGTAGAATGTAGGAAGTAGAGGGGATTTTAGAGTTCACGTAAATCATACAGATACAAGAATTTCTAAAAAGAATTCTATGTTTACATAGGGCTACAGACTTTTGATTTTGACTCTTTAAGGTATTTAAAAAATTATACTATTGCCTATCACATCACCTCATAAAAGAAGCCATTTTAATAATAGAAAAAGTAGGAAGGACAATCTCCGAGTAAGCACAATTGGTAACTTTATACCCATTTTTTAGTCCTGGCTGGCATCTGTTTAAGGATTAGATTTCAGGAACCATTATCTAATGCAACCCTCTCCTTTTACAGATGGTATATCTGAGCCCAGAAAAGTATCAAAGTTCTTATGACAAGGCAGAATGATAACTGAGTTTAGAACCCAGGTCTTCTGACTCCCAGCCCAAGATTTTGATCCAGTCACCACAGTCTTCATTACATGTGCCTATGTAATGTGCCTATAATGAGACTTAGGCACGGAGTATTTATTCTTTTTTTAAAGTTTGTTTTTGAGAGAGAGAGAGTGCGCGTGCACGTGCATGAGCGGGGGCGGGATGCGCGGGGCGGGATGCGNACTCACTCACTCACTCACTCTCCGAAGGCAGGTTCTAGGCTCCCAGCTATTAGCAAAGAGCCTGATATGGGGCTCAAACTCACAAACCAGGAGATCATGACTTGAGCCAAAGTGGGACACTCAACTGACTGAGCCACCTAGGTGTCCTGAGAATTTGTTCTTTAAGTAAGATCACATATTTAGTAAGAAGTGGAGCTGGAACTTGAATCTACATTACCCTACACTCCACTTTCAGTGAAACCTGTGCATTCACTTACATGTAATCTTAACCTACTTTGCCAGCACTCATTTAATTGTGGAGATGGAAATATAAGTGATTGAAAGGAAATGTTTATATTTAACATTTTCTTTCCTTAAAAATTTCAGATTTGGGGCTTCAGCAACTTCTTCCAGGGAGGCGGTCCATTGCAGCTACTGTCGCAACCCAACATCTTGATTCACATCCATAGATTGGAATATTGGTATACCAGCCATCCTCAGAACTCACTAAGGACAGGTATGTGAAAGAGTAAAGATAAGAATAGTAGAATGATTGTAATGCTTTTTATTCCTGTTTCTGGTTAGGTACAAACAATTGACTACCTTTAAAATTTTGACCCTTTATTCTGATAAAAACAAAGCATTTGAAATCTTAGGTGAGTGGGGCAAAATATTTTCTTGATGGTAAAATATGTGTCAAAATGTTAACTGGTGAAACTTAGGGTGATTAAAGGTTTCTTCTTTCTTTTTGTGCATTTTCCAAATTTTATTTATGAGCTTGTGTTATCTGTTGTTAACTTAGTGGTTCAAAACATACCAATCATTTATTTTGATTATGTTTCTGTAATATGGTCAAGACTTACTTTGTGGGGACAGTGTGTCTCTGTTCATATGTGGTCTGAGGTGGAGTAGCTGGAACGGTTAGGGTGGCTTGGTGGCTGGGCGCTGGAATCATTTGAAGGCTTGCACAGCCATGTGTCTGGTGGTTAATGCTGGTTATTGGCAGGGACCTCAGCCTGGGCTCTTGGCCAGAACACCTACACATGACCTTTTCTTTTGGCTGCTTGGCTTCCTCACAGCATGGTGGCTAGGTTCCAAGAGAGAGCATCCCAAGAGAACAAGGTGAAGTTGCATGGCATATTTGATGTAGTTTTGGAAGTCACGTAGTCTTACTTTGCTTTCTTCTGTTAATTGAAGTAGTCATAAAGGCCCACCACGGTTCAGGGGAGCAGTAGACCTAGACCACACCACTTGAAAGGAGAAATATCAACATCTCATTGTAAGAAGAGCACATAGGAAGCAATCTGCTATTGTAGCCATCTTTGAAGAATATGATGAGCCATAGTTTGTATTACTTTTAAGATCAAGAGTACAAGTAACATGTATAATATATAAAAAGGAATATTGGCAGGAAATTATGGTGCCTGAGTCCAGTAAGAATTTTGCATGTTTTTCTTGTCTAAGTAGAGTACAATGGTGAAAATAAGATACCTAAACAGGAAGAGGTAAGATAGATTTTGAATTTTTGTTTGTATCAGCAAAGCAGCATATTGAAAAATAGAGACAACAGATTATAAACAAGATGCAAAATAAGATTTGGGGGCACCTGGGTGGCTCCATTGGTTGAGTGTCTGACTCTTGATTTCAGCTCAGGTCATGATCTCACAGTTTCTGAGTTTGAGGCTCTTACCGGGCTCTGTGCTGACAGCATGGAACCTGCCTGATATTCTCTGCTGTCCCCCCACCCCCTTCCCCCCCCCCCAATAAATAAGTAAACACTAAAAAATAAGATCTGTAGCTTTGGTTTTTTGAGAAAATGCTTTTATTTTAGTTTAAAGGCTATTTTTTTCTCCTCCCCCCCTTATATTACTAATTGGAGAATTATTTGGGAAACTGGTTTCCAATATGGTAGATTGAAGAAACTAGTGCTAGTGTTGTTATATGCATCAAGTTTGTTTTGTCTACTTCTTTTAAGGAAAACTATGTAATCTTTTTTAGGATTTTACAATTTTACCTGCTAAATTTCTGAAAATATTAAAAATTTTTTTTCAGTGGANTTTAGATAATCCTCTAAGTATTACATGGAGATGTTGGTCCATTCACTAAAGGTGGGAAATAAACTGTAATTAATATGTACTATTATATATATATATATATATATACACACACACACACTTATTGTTTCTTAGACCCAGAAAATTTTTTTGCTGTCTAGATATGAGCCTAATTTGGCAGAATTGGTACAGTCCTATTTCCCAAGTACTCACAGGTGGAGTACTTTCATTTTCCTACAGTGGAAAATGACCGAACCAGCTATTGGAACAATAGAAGTAATCTCAGAAGTTTGTTCTTAACTGTGAATAATTAGAATTGACTGGGTTTGTGAAACAATATTTGTATTTTTTAAATTTAAATTTAAGTTAGTTAACATACAGTGTAGTCTTGGCTTCAGGAGTAGAACCCAGTGATTGATCGCTTGCATAATGACACCCAGTGCTCATCCTGAAAAGTGCCCTCCTTAATACCCATCACCCATTTAACCCATACCCCCCTCCCCTCCAGCAACCCTCAGTTTGTTCTCTGTATTTAGAAGTCTCTTATGATTTGCTTCCCTCACTGTTTTTATCTTATTTTTCCTTATCTTCCCCTATGTTCATCTGTTGAGTTTCTCATTCCACATATGAGTGAAATCATAGGATATTTGTCTTTCTCTGACTGACTTCCCCTAGCATAATACCCGCTAGTTCCATCCATGTTGTTGTAAATGGCAAGATTTCATTATTTGAAACAATATACTTTAATTCAAAGGTGTAATAATTGGGAAAGCTGTTTTGTTTTGCTTTCATTTAAAAACAAGATGAGATATTTTCCAGTATAGATTGAGAATAATGAGTAGTGTAAAATATTATATCTTAAAATAACAACAGCAACAAATTATATGTGTATATATACACAGATATTTCATCATTAACTTGCCTTCTTTTTTGTTTTAAGCATTTTTAAACTTATTTTGAGAGAGAGAGAAAGAGAGAGTAGGGGAGGTGCAGAGAGAGATAATGGGAGAGAGAGAATCCCAGACAGGCTCTGTGCTACACCCTCAGCGCAGAGCCCAGCACAAGGCTTGATCAATCACAGACCACAAGATCATGACCTGAGCCAAAACTAAGAGTCAAATGCTTAGCTGACTGAGCCACCAGGTGCCCCTATTTTAAGCATTTAAAATTTTTTTTTAGTGTTTATTTCTGAGAGTGAGAGAGAGTCAGAATGTGAGCAGGGGAGGGGCAGAGAGACAAAGAGAGACACAGAATCCAAAACAGGCTCTGGGCTGTGAGCTGTCCACACAGGGTCTGGCGCAGGGCCCTAACTCGGGAACAGTGAGACCATGACTTAGGCTGAAGACAGACGCTTAACTGACTGAGCCACCCACGTGCCCTAACAATAAAAACTTCTAAAACACCCTATAGACCTTGTGAATATGATTGTATTTACTCTGACATTTTATTCAGTCCATGGAAGGAGGTAAATGATAAAGTTCTCTTGTAAAAATGAATGACTGTAATAGTATTTTATTTTGCATTTTTAAAATTTAAAAAAGATTTTTGAATATTTCTGTAAAGTAGAAATTATATTTCTTTGGGGTTATTGGTTATCCTACTAATCAGTATTCTTTATTCTTTTTTTCCCCTTAGTATTCTGATCTCTCAAATTATAGTGAAAGTTGAAAAATGACATTCAGTTCATGCTTATACAGATTTTTGGCAAAACAGAAGTTATGCGACTTTATTCTCTCAAACTCCCCACCCTCACTATTAAAAAGTATAACCCTGGGATGCCTGGGTGGCTCAGTTGGTTAAGCTTCCAACTTGGCCTCAGGTCATGATCTCACCGTTTGTGAGTTCTAGCTCCACATCAGGCTCTGTGCTGACAGCTCAGAGCCTGGAACCTGCTTCAGATTCTGTGTCCCCTCTGTCTGCCCATCCCCCACTTGTGCTCTGTCTCTGTCGAAAAATAAACATTAAAAATTTTTTAAAAAAGTATAATACCTTTTTGTGTATGAAATATGTAACAAAAGTGTTTAAAATTTGTGGTAAGGAAGTGATTGGCATGCTAGAAAATTTACCATATTAACTTCTTTAGTGTACAGTTCGGTAATGTTAATAAATACATTCACATTGTTTAAAACCTAATCTCCAGAACTTTTCATCTTGTGAAACTGAAACTCTCTACCTATTAAACAACAACTCCCTATTCTCCCCTTCCTCTCATCTCAGGCAACCAGGACTCTGTTTCTGTCTATGAATTGGACTACTCTAGGTACCTCCTGTAAATGAAATCATACAGAATTGTCTTTTTGTAACTGGCTTATTTCACTGAGCATAATGTCCTCAAGGACATTTGATATAATACATGTCAGAATTTCATTCATTTTTAAAAATTTTTTAAAATGTTTATTTTTGAGAGGAGAGGGGGAGAGTGAATAGGGGAGGGGTGGAGAGAGGGAGACACAGAATCTGAAGCAGGCTCCAGGCTCCAAGCTGTCAGCACAGACCCTGAGGCAGTGCTCAAACTCAGGAACCATGAATCATGACCTGAGCTGAAGTTGGAAGCTCAACCAGCTGAGCCACCCAGATGCCCCAGAATTTCCTTCATTTTTAAGGCTAAATAATATTCCATTATACGTATATACCACATTTTATTTATCCATTCATCCTTTCATAGGCACTTCGTTGCTCCTACCTTTTAACTATTGTGAATAATGCTGCTAAGAACATTGATGTACAAATATCTCTTTGGGTCCCTGCTTTCAGTTCTTTTGGGTATGTACCAGGAAGTGGAATTGCAAGATCATAAAGTAATTGTGTTTAATTTTTTAGGAACTGCCTTATTTTCCAGAGTAGTTGTACCATTTTACATTCCCACCATTAGTGCATAAGAGTTCCAGTTTTTCTGCATCCTTATCAACACTTGTTATTTTCATTTTTTATTTAGTTTTACAATAATAGTCATCTTAATGGGTATGAGGTGGTATCTCATTATGATTTTGATTTGTATTTCCCTAATGACTAGTACATCATTAATGATTAGAGCATCTGAGTATCTTTTCATGTGCTTATTGGCCATTTGTATATTTCTTGGGAGAATATTCAAGTCCTTTAGTTATTTTCTTATTGAGTTGTTTGTTTCTTTGTTGTTATAGGGATTCTGGATATTACCCCTTATCAGATATAAAATTTGCCAACATTTTCTCCCAGTCTGTATGTTGCCTTTTCACTCCATTGATTGTGTCTTTTGATGAGAAATTTGTAATTTTGAAGTAGTCCAGTATAGCTATTTTATTTTGTTTACCTTTGCTTTTGGTCTGTCTGCCTTCCTCCCTTCTTTCCTCCCTCCCTCCAAGTAGACTTCATGTCTAGCAAGGAGCCCTTAACTCACAACCCTGAGATCAAGACCCAGGCTGAGAGCAAGAGTGGGACATTTAACTGAGCTATGCAGGCGCCCCTTTGGCGTTATTTTTAAGGAAACATTACTAAATCCAATGTGATGAAGCTTTCCCCTATGTTTTCTTATAAGAGTTTTATAGTTTTAGGTCATACAATTAAGTTTTTGATCCATTTCGAATTAATTTTGGTATGTATGGTGTAAGATTGATTTAATTTTATTTATAATGTATAAGGTAAGGCCCCATCTTTTTTTTTTTTTTTTTTTTTTTGTTANTCCCAGCTCCCTTTGTTCCTTTGTTGAAAAGACTCTTTTCTCTCATTAAATAGTCTTGGCACCCTTGCTGAAAATCAATTGGCCATAGATATTTGGGTTTATTTCTGGTCTCTCAATTCTAGTCCATTGATATGTCTGTTTTTATGTCAGTACCATACTGTTTTGATTACTGTAATTTGTGGTTAAGTTTTGAAATGAGGAAGTGTGAGTCTTTTAACTCAGGTCTTCTTTTTCAAGATAGCTTTGGATCCCTTGAGATTCCATATGAATTTCAAGATTGGCTTTTCTATTTCTGCAAAAAAGGCTGTTGGAATTTTGGTAGGGATTGCTTTAAATCTGTAGATTACTTTGGGTAGTATTTCCATTTCAACAATATTAACTTTTCCTGTCCATGAACATGGAATTCTTTTCAGTTACTTAGTCTTATTTAATTTCTTTTAGCAGTGCCTTGTAGTTTACAGTGTTGACCTCCTCGGTTATTTTTAGCTATTTTATTCTTTTGGATGCTATGATAGATGGCATTGTTTTCTTAATTTCCTTTTTGCATATTTAATCGCAATACTTAATTGTATATTTTAATTGCGTATTTAATAAAAACACAACTGATTTTGTATGTTGAAATTGTACCCTGCAAATTTGCTAATATCAATTAGCTCTGGTAGGGTTTTTTGTTGTTTATGTGTATTCTTTGGGGTTTTATACATATAGAATCATATCACCTAAGAATAGAAATAGTTTTACTTATTCCTTTCTAAGTTGGATCTCTTTTATATCTTTTTCTTAATTCTCTAGCTAGAATGTCTAGTACAGTGTTGAATAGGACATTGTTTTTTAATGCTTATTATTATTATTTTGAGAGCGCATGCAAGCAGGGGAGAGGGGCAGAGGGAAAGAGAATCTTAAGTAGGCTCCACACTGAGTGTCGAGCCTGGCTCAGGACTTAATCCCACAACCCTGGGAACATGACATGAGCTGAAATCAAGAGTCGGATGCTCAACTGACTGAACCACCCAGGCACCCTTAATGCTTAACTATTTATAGTGTTTAATAGAGCTAGGCTTATTTTCTGCATTTTTTCTTGCCTTTTGACACATAGGATGATGTTTCATGTTATGTGAAGTACTAAGTTTTCTTTTTATCAATTCAGTAAATTAGAAATTCTGCATATTATAATAACTTAATCACTCATAAAGACAAGTATTTTACATTATAAGATATCGTTAGAGATATAGATTTATCTTGATTTTAACCTGATTATAATATTTTAAAGAAATGTTAGCTTCTGAGAAAGCTAGCTCAGAGCCTGGAGCCTGCTTCCAATTCTATGTCTACCTCTCTCTCACCCCCACCCCCACTCACACACTGTCTTTCTGTCTCTCTCTCTCAAAAATTAATAAACATTAAAACATTTTTTAAAAAAAGATTAACAATGTGTTTTGACATTGATATTTGTTTAAGTTACCATCTCTTTTGGAGTATATGTTAATACTAGTTTATATTTATTAAAAAGTTCTGTTTAATAGAAGAACATGATTGAATGAAAAATGTGTTATTTATTTTCATAGTCTATAAATCATAAGAAAACCTGGTTATACATATCATAAAACTATACCACTGTCCATCATGTTGCAGTTTATCTGATTTGTGACACATTGATTGAGAAGTAAAGGAGAATAGAGGCTTGCACACCTTACAGAGTTAAGTCTGTAAAGTGATGACAATGCCATAAGAAGGAATTTCTCAGAGCCCAGGGTACTAAATTAAAATTAACTCTTGGGGCACCTGGGTGGCTCAGTCAGTTAAACGTCCGACTCTTGGTTTCGGCTCAGGTCATGAGCTCATGGCTTGCAAAATCGACCCCACGTGGGTTCTGTGCTGATGGTGCTGAGCTTGCTGGGGATTTTCTCTCTCTCAAAATAAATAAACATTTAAAAGTTTTTAAAAATTAAATTAATTCATTCACCAGAGCAAAGCTGAGATTGTATTATTGGGTCTGTTCTTTGTTATTTTAACATTAATAAGAATATTATTTATTTTATTAATGTAATATGTACCTGTTAAATATGCAATCTCAATAATTTTTGATGTGATAATTTGATACCCTTACTCTGCATTTTAAATTGAAGCAAGTCCTTTTCGTGTTCTCACTGTCACTGTCTTACATTTAGGTCTCCATGGTATCTTTTGACTGTCAGTTAGCCCCCTTAACAAGCTTTTTTACTTCCAGTTTTCTGTTTTCTAGACTATTGGAAACTTACTTTGCATAGATATCTGCATTAAGATATTCACATTATATTTAGTTTTTGTTTTCAAGCAGTTTTATGGACACATCACTTATATACATAAAATTCACTTGTTGTAAGGGTATGACTCAGTTATTTTTAGTAAATTTACAAAATTGCATAGTTATCACCACAATTCAGTTTTAGAACGTTTTCATCACCTCATAGAAGTCCCTTCTGCCTGTTTGTAGTCAATTCTTGTTTCTAACCCCAGCCTCAGGTAATCACTAACCTACTTTCTGTCTCTAAAAATTTCCTTTTCCTGGAGGTTTGATATAAATGGAATCATACAACACATGGTCTTCTGTCCAGATTCTTTCACTTACCTTAACGTTCTTGAGATCCATCCTATTATAGCATGTATCAGCATTGTTCCTTTTTATTGTTGAGTACTATTCTACTGTATGGATACACCAATTTTGTTTATTTCTTTATGAATTTATAAATTTATGATTTTTATTAAATTTTTTAAAAGTTTGTTTTGGGAGACAGAGTGGGGGAGGAACCGAAAGAAAGAGACAGAATCCCAAGCAGGTTCCACACTGTCAGCACAGAGTCTGATGTGGCACTTGAACTCATAAACTGTGAGATCATGACCTGAGCCAAAACCAGGAGTCAGACGCTCAACTGACTGAGCCATCCAGGTGCCCCTGATTTTATTTTTAAGTAATCTCTATACCCAGCATGGGGCTTGAACTTACAACCCTGATATCAAGAATCACATGCTCTACTGACTAAGCCAGCTAGACACTGCTGTATATACCAATTTTAAAAATTAATTCACCAGTTGATGGGCATTTGGATTATTTCTACTTTTTGTGGCTACTATTATATTTATCATCTCATCATTTAAACACTTCCTACTTTGTTCATTTAATATTTATATACACATTTAATATATATGACCATAATAATGTCTAAATGTAATTTAAATATACATATATTGAGGGGATATACTCAAAAGTTTTTAGTAATGGGTATGGGATTAAAAAAGTTTGGAGGTAGCCAGACAGAGATCCAGCAAAAAAAAAAAGAGAACTATAGGCCAANTCTCCCCCTTGTTCCTCCGTCAAATATCATATGTTTGCACGTATAGGAGGATTAGGAGGAAAAGACAGCCTTTTTAACAGATGGTGTTGGGAGAACCGGACAGCANAAAGAGTTTGGAGTCACTGTTCTAGTCCAGAAATTAAAAAATAAAAAACAACTAGAATTATCCTTAGTCACAGGTCTGATTATACCACTCATAATTATACTCTCCTAACTGAAAAAAGGTAAATTTCTTAATGTGATGTTTAAGGAGCTATACCTTTATGGACCTATACTTTTTATCTGTTTTCTAGCTGCACTTCAGTCTTACAGCTCAGTGCTTCCCTTTATTTTTATGGGTGTTTTTTTCAGTGCTTCCTTTAAGGATATTCTTACCAAATTCCTTGTAGTTCCTTTAATACATGATGCTTTTCTGCCTTTGAGCTTTTGCCAGCTCTTCCCATTGCCTAGAATGCTGTTTCCTGCCCACCTTGCCTTTTTAGGGGTCCTACAATATATCTTTTAAGTTCCAGCTAAATCACTTCTCTGAAGTGCTCCCTGGCTTGTCCAAAATCCATTCAATTGCTTCATCTTCTGCAATAACTCTGCATCTAGTATATACCTTTTTATAGCAGCTCTCATACTAAGTTGCAGCTATTTATTAGTGTGTCTACATCCTATCTTAGACTGCTCCCTCCTTGAGGACAAAGAAGGGCCCTTATTCATCCAATACTTATTGCTTAAGTGAATGGGTAGTAGCCTTGTGGGTGAGGCACTTGAATGACCCGGAGAGTGATGACTTCTGGATGGACTTCTACCCATTATCTCAATTTTCAAAGTTTTTGTTATGTTATTACGTTGGGTCCGTACCTACATAGGTTGAGGGTGAGCTCAGGAGTTCATAAACAGCTTTATGGACTCATTTCCCTAAGGACACAGAGAAAAGGAAAAAAAAAATGGAGTTTGGCCTTCCCACTTGGAGGTAAGGGCTCCCTTGAATGCAGAGGAAGGTTCCCCTCTGAATTTTCACCCCTGGAGGCTTTCTATTTTCAGATGCTTTTGCTGCTGCTGCTGTTCTGCTGTACTCACCACAGAACACCTGGGGACTAGAACATGAGAGGAGAGGGAGAAAGAGAGGAAAAGTTCCAAAAGGATTCACCTCACTTTTTCTGAGCTTTCTAAAGTTCCCTTTTCTAGCTTTGAGCCGGAGCTAGAGGGCTTCTTCTGTGTTTCTCACCACCTGTACCATAGTGCTCACTTCTGAGTTTTTGATTGTGTTGAGTTTAGGCTGGAAAATATTAGAGGGAAAAAATGTTAAGTTCACAACAGATTCAGTGATATTTTGAATTCTGGTGCTCTTCCCAGATCCACCTGTAATACTTACTTTTCAGGGTCTTCAAATAGTTGTTGATAAATTCTGTCCAGGTTTTATAGTTCAGTGAGAAATAAAGGGAGGTGTTTGTTTATTCTATTACCAAACAGGAACTCTTCTTGATACTTTGGTTTTAACATTTTATTTTGATATGATTCTAGATTCATAGGAAGTTGTAAAAAGAGGAGAGGTCTGTTATGACTTTTACCTAGTTTCCTCCAGTGGTTATATTTTACATAGTTATAGCACAATACCCAAGCCAGGAAACTAACATTAACGCCACTTTTATTATGAAACATTTTAAGTGTATAAGAATGTTGAAAGAATAGTACCTTGAACATCTGTATATCTCTGACTGATAATTCAATAACTTAAATATTTTGCCATACTTTATATATGTGCTTTATACATGTATATATTCTAATATGTGTGTATTTTTTCTGTGAACAATTTGAAAGTTGCAGGCATCATGATACTTCATCCCTAAGTACTTAAGTGTCTGTCTTCTATTTTTTTTTTTTAATGTTTTCTTTCTAGGAGAGAGAGAGAGAGACAGCGTGAGCAGGGGAGGGTCAGAGAGAGAGAGAGTCACAGACTGAAACAGGCTCCAGGCTCTGAGCTGGCAGTCAGCACAGAGCCCGATGCGGGGCTCGAACCGACGAACCGCGGGATCATGACCCAAGCGAAAGGCGGACGCTTAAACGACTAAGCCACCCAGGCGCCCCCCTTTTTTTTTTTTTTAAATTTTTAATGTTTTATTTATTTCTAGGAGAGAGAGAGAGAGACAGCGTGAGCAGGGGAGGGTCAGAGAGAGAGAGAGTCACAGACTGAAACAGGCTCCAGGCTCTGAGCTGGCAGTCAGCACAGAGCCCGATGCGGGGCTCGAACCGACGAACCGCGGGATCATGACCCAAGCGAAAGGCGGACGCTTAAACGACTAAGCCACCCAGGCGCCCCCCTTTTTTTTTTTTTTAAATTTTTAATGTTTTATTTATTTCTAGGAGAGAGAGAGAGAGAGAGAGAGACAGCGCGAGCAGGGGAGGGTCAGAGAGAGAGGGATTCTTGGTAATTGTTTTGAGAGTCTGAGTTCCTGCCATGTGTGCAGTCAGAGCCCCTGGATCTTCCTGATTCTGTATTCGTGTTTTCTGTCATTCTTACCTCAGCTCCGACTTCCTAAAGCTGTCTGAGCAAATACTTAAAATAGTCCTTATCAGGAGATTATAACTTTGTCAGACTGATTTAGGACTAGCAAGTAACTTTGGTTTTAGTTATTAGTCAGGAAATTACAGTTACAGTTGTAGAGTTTCTGACGTGGTGTATAAGGATTGTATCCAACTCTAATTGAAAACCGGACTACAAGGCTTGAACAAAGAAAGGTCTGTTTTTCTTACATAATTCTGGGAGTAGGCAGTTGCTCATGTTGTTTCAGTGGCTCAACAATGTTGGGGCCCATATCTTTGTGATTTGCTTGGCCCCCATGGTCCTAAGATAGCTCCAGCTCCAGCCTTCTACCCACATTTAAGGAGGAAGGCAAAAGGTCCAGGCTGAGAAAAAGCTTTCCTTTTAGTGCTTCTAGCAAGTTACTTCTAATGTCTCCTGGGCCCAAATTGGGTCTTATGGTCACTTCTAACTGTAAGTAGCCTTTGGCCTTTCTACTGATAGGCAAGGAGGAAGGAAGGATTTGGGAATGGCTTTTTAGGCATCCAGTTAATAGAATCTGTCAGAACTATGTGATTGCATTCATTTTACTTCAAAAATTCATTTGACTTCAGTATGATATTTAGCACATAGATGTTTTACGATTATATACTAACCTCTTACTGGGTATTGTGGGGAAAAGGAATTTTACTGATATTATATTTTATTAATATATATTTTAAAATTTAAATCCAAGTTAACATATAGTAGTAATTTCAGGAATAGAATTTAGTGATTCATCACTTACATGGAACACCCATTGCTCATCCTGACAAGTGTCTTCCTTAATGTCCCTCACCCCTTCAGCCCTTCCCCTACCCAACACCCTGCCAGCAACGCTCAGTTTGTTCTTAAGAGTATTTAAGAGTCTAAATATCTAAATATCTAAATGTCTAAGAGTCTACCTCTCTGTTTTTATATTATTTTTACTTCCCTTCCCTTATGTTCATGTGTTTTGTATCTTAAATTTCACATGAATGAAATGACACGATACTTGTCTTTTTCTGACTTATTTTACTTAGCATAAAAAATTTACCCAAATAATACATATTTGTTGTAGATATTTTTAAAATTTGTCTTTTTGTGTGTGTGATTGTTTTATTTTTTGTTGTAGATACATTAAAACAATTTTTTGTATAAAGTATTTTTTGTAATTTTTTTGAGTTTATTTATTTATTTTGAGAGAGAGCATGCGTGCGCAAGCAGGGGAGGAGCAGAGAGCAAGGGAGAGAGAGTATCCCAAGCAGACTCTGCACTGTAAGCATGGAGCCCATTGTGGGAGTTGAACTCCTGAATCATGAGATCATGATTCAAGCAGAAACCAAAAGTTGGACACTTAACGGATTGAGCCACTCAGGTGTCCCCCTTCCCCCTCCCGCAAATTTTTTATTTGTTTATTTTTGAGAGAGAGAGCGCACACGCACGCAAGAGTGGGGGGGGGGGCGGTTAAGGCAGGCAGAGAGAAACAGACAGACAGAATCCCAAGCAGGCTCCAGGCTCTGAGCTGTCAGTACAGAGCCCGACGTGGGGCTCAAACTTACTAACTGAGAGATCATGAGCCAAAGTCAGGTGCTCAGCTGACTGAGCCACCCAGGCATCCCTGTACACATATATGTTTTAATTTATATATATATATATTTTTTATATTTCAGAGAGAGAGCATGTACCGGTGTCGGGGGAGAGGGAGAGAACAGGGAGAGAAAGAGAAACTTAAGCATGCTCCACGCTCAGTGCTGAGTCTGACCCAGGGATCATATTCTGAACCAAAATCATGGAGTCGGGGTGCTCAACTGAGTGAACCACCCAGCCGGCCCTGTTGTAGATATTTTTGAAAATTCAGATCATCTCTAACACCCTAGTCTAGAGATAATTGCTGTTAACATTGGCTATAGCTTTCAGGTCTTTAAATATTCATACACATATAACTTCATACACAAATGTATATTTTTGTTTATTAATAGGATCATATACACAGTTTTGTAATGTACACTTTCCATTCCACAATGATTTATGACCATTTTACTGTGTTTTTGGAAGTGTATTTATATTACCATGTAATAGGTGCACATCATTTCATTTTATGGCTTTAAGTTATTTGATCTTATATTGTGGGACGACATATATACTATTTTTTTGGTCATTAATAATACTTTGGTGAACTGTTAATCAAGCCTAAGCCTACATTTTGATGAGGCAAGGCTAGAGGGATTATGCTCTTACTCCCTTTGTGAAACTGGGTTTATAATAGTAAGTTGCAGCTGTCTCAGTTTATTTTCCGCTTGAATTCTAGGGCAGCTATTAACACCTCAATGTTTCAGGGCTAGAGTTTAAAGAATTCACAGGCTTTATACTCTCATTTGCTCTCTCTTTTTCTCACTTTGGCAAGGCCTGGTTAGCAAAGAATAGTGGAAGAAGAGTGGATAGACCTGTATTTAAATATCCTTGTCCCTTCTGATAGAGGGTCTGCTAAATTTCAACTATCAAGAACTGTAATCTAGGGGCGCCTGGGTGGCTTAGTCGGTTAAGCATCCGACTTTCGCTTAGGTCATGATCTCGCAGTTCGTGGGTTCGAGCCCCGCGTCAGGCTCTGTGCTGACTGCCAGCTCAGAGCCTGGAGCCTGCTTCAGTCTGTGACTCCCTCTCTCTCTGACCCTCCCCTGCTCACGCTGTCTCTCTCTCTCTCTCCCCTAGAAATAAATAAAAAAAACATTAAAAAAAAAAAAACTGTAATCTAAATTGATAACTTCATTTTATTTTTTAAACTGTTAATAGTTTTTTTATTATAAATAAATAATGTTATAAAACAATAGAGGAAACAAAACCATAAAGAAAATAAAATTCCCATAATTCTTCTACTCAAAGATAATTGCTATTACAGTTTTACTTTATATCCTACTAGATATTTTTCTACATGGTTTGCGCTGGCTTACTGGAACCAGTAATTAAAGAATTATGCAAGCCCAAATCACTGATAACTTGATATTAGCTATAGAGGGAGTAGTTACACCATAGAAATTGGCAAATGCTACAAATAAGGGCTTCCTTCTCTCTAATTCCATCCAGAGCCAGTTATCAGCACAGTACTGCGTGTGTGTGTGTGTGTGTATAATTATATATCAGTACAAATCTACTTCACTATTAATGGCTTCCTAGAAGTACGTTGTATGGATCAGTGGTTCTTAGTGTAGTCCTTGGAACAGCAGCATCAATGTTACCTGGAAATATGTTAGAAATGTAAATTTTTGGCCTCCATCCAGACCTACAGAATTATAAACTCTTCTGTTAGGGCTCAGGAGTCTATGGTCCTATAAGCTCTGTGGGTGATTCTGATGTAGAATCACTGATGAGAACCAGTGGTATCGATATACCATAAATTATTGGATTGGTCTGATGATTTTCATGTGATCTATCTCTAGATATATGCTCATTTAAAATCTGTAGATGGATATTGCAAAGTTGTATTTTAGACAGGCTGTACTAGTTTCCATTCCCACATGAAGTCAGTTGCATTTTAGGTTCTAGATCCATGGAGAGAAAAACCATTATGTTAAAGATTTCTTTTCTAGCTGCATTATATCAACTTATCCATCCTAGAACTCATTTCATTTGCATTGTCTTCAACAATAAAGTGTTTTGATGTTATTTATACTTTCAAAAAGAGAACAATTGAGACAGATGGAAAAAAAAACAACTATGCCTTGCTTGCAGAAAACATCTAGCATCATGTGTGACTATACCTGTGAATACCTACCTTTGATCTCCATGTGAATGATTAACTCATGCTTCTTTACTTATCTTTGGCATGTTACATTGTTCTGAAACACTACTTTAAAATGTGTTAAGGTCTGCTTGCTAGGAAAGTTGCTATTAATGGTTCTAAGCTGTTAGAAGGGGGCAAAAGATCCTAGCAAAAGCTGTGACTCCTCTTGTAAATACTTATTTTAAAGATTTTCGTTCAGGGCTCCTAGGTGGCTCAGTCAGTTAAGCGTTCAACTCTTGATTTCAGCTCAGGTCATGATCTCATGATTCATCAGTTTGAGCCCTGAGTCAGTTTCTACTGTGACTGTGGAGCCTGCTTGGAATTCTCTGCCGCCCCCCGCCCCCCACAATGTACCCACATGTATACACTCTCTCAAATTAAATGAATAAACTTAAAAAAAAAAAAAAGACTTGTTAGATTAGGAGCTAGAATTTATTAATATTGGCTAAAAGAAGGATAATTTAAGCAACTTTGCTGTATTTCATTGGTCCTGATTTTTGGCACCCATGTTTTTTCATTTTGAAATTTTATTGAAGAAGAGTTGCAAACATCAAAATTGGCCCTTATTGCAAGCTTCATCCTTAAGGGACTTTTTTTTTCCCCCTAAAATGAGTGCTTTGGACTCAAACTGTTAATTTTATGATGACATTAATAGGGTCTGCCAAATTGCCAAGATTTCACATTATTCAGCCTCAGAAATAATTTTATTATTTAACAATTTAATGCCTTTATTAGGCAGATTAATTTATTTTTTCTTTTGTAGTTTATTGTCAAGTTGGTTTCCATATAACACCCAGTGCTCATCCTAACAAGTGCCCTCCTTCATGCTCATCACCCCTTTTCCCCTCTCCCCCACCCCTATCAACCCTCAGTCTGGTCTCAATATTTGAGTCTCTCATGGTTTGCCTCCCTCCCTCTCCCCAACTGTTTCTTTCCCCTTCCCTTCCTCCATAGTCCTCTGTTAAGTTTCTCCTGTTCCACTTATGAGTGAAAACATATGGTATCTGTCCTTCTCTGCCTGACTTATTTCACTTAGCATAACACCCTTGAGTTCTATCAACGTTGCTACAAATGGCCAGATTTCATTCTTTCTCATTGCCATGTAGTATTCCATTGTATAGATAAACCACATCTTCTTGATTCATTCATCAGTTGATGGACATTTAGGCTCTTTCCATGATTTGGCTATTGTTGAGGGTGCTGCTGTGAACATTGGGGGTACATGTGCCCCTATGCATTAGCACTCCTGTATGCCGTGGGTAAATTCCTAGCAGTGCTATTGCTGGGTCATAGGGGAGTTCTCTTTAGCACAGGTCTTCTGACTTCAGGTCCAATAATATTCTTTCATCTGTGTTACAGCCCTATTAGAGATACAGTATATAGAGCAAAAGAACTATAGAAAATAAAGTACATATGCTACATCAAACCATCTGTTAGCTTTTACCATGATACCATAGTCTTTAAGAAGACAACAACAAGAAAACATGCCTTTGAATTCCATTTTCCATTCCACACAAGTTGATGAGAGAGATTCAGATGAAATTTAAGTGAACAGAAGAATATATTTTGAGATGGGTAGATTACTGATAATAAAAGGGAAAATTATAGAAATGATAGTATAAAGCTGGAAAAACTATGGCTTCCTAGATGATATTGGGATATAGGAAGACACAAACAAATGGAAATATTAGAAAATAAGATTACTGTTAGTGTAGTGGCTTTTTGTCTCCAAGCAAACTTTTTTCATCCTCAGGTAGAGATTTCTCTTTAGGTGATAATTGGTCTCAAGGATGGAGTTGACTTTGGATACACACATACTCCCACATCCCATACCACCCCCATAGATTGTGAACATCAACATATGTTATAGTAATATGAATATTGGTCACAATGCATTATTTTTTCATGTAATTTATTTCTAGTGTACTTAAGTGTATTCTGTAGTCCTGTCAATTAGTGATCTAGCCTGCAAGATATACATTTTCCTCTACTAGATATGTCAAAATTCTTGGAATTTTCTGGGGAACAAATCCAGGAATTATGTTTGTTTCAGCCTTTTTTTCATTTGAAACCCTATTCTTAATAGGGGATATTAATCTTGCTCCTGTAAGAACTTTGGATCTAGTATGAAGTAAACTGGTGAATATGTATCTGTCAAGTTTCTTCTTTAATATTTGATTTACAAATGATGAAAAATGTAAAACTGAATGCTCAGACCCACAACAGAGAGGCAATACTGATTACAAAAAATATTTTTTTAATGTTTATTCAGTTTTGAGAGACAGAGAAAGAGTGTGAGCAGGGGTGGGGCAGAGAGAGAAGGAGACACAGAATCCAAAGCAGGCTCTAGGCTCTGAGTTGTCACCACAGAGCCCGACACGGAGCTCAAACTCATGAACTGTGAGAGCCGAAGTTGGATGATTAACTGACTGAGCCACCTTGGTGCCCCTAAAAGTTTCATTTCTGATTAAAATAAAATTTCTTTACAAGGAAGTTATATCTTACCAGGGAGATGTTTTCCAGAATTTTAGTTTTAATGGTAAGGTTTCTTCTATTGGAATTTTTAAAGCATCTGATTATTGGGTGTCCTTTATTACCTTTGATTTATAATTCCACTGATTAGGATTAGGCTGAGTACATATTAGAGTATCAGTGAAATCTTTGTGGGTTGCTAGATACTAAGGGCCTTTAAAACCTTTGGACTTTACAATATAGAAAAAACTTTGTGGAGTGTTTTTCTGTTTTTTGTTTTTGTTTTGTTTTTTTGTCAGAACTTCCTGATGGTGTTCAGTTAGGACTCAGAGATTTTCTTCTAGAGATCAGGCAGCCTGTTCTTTCTTTAGGAGTTATTCAGAATCTTTTTTCCTTTGTGGTATGTGCTTACCAGGCAGAGTAGCCATGGTATTCTAGTAAGAAAACCTATTGCCAAAACACCCACTAGAGCAGAAAACTGACCTACTTAATGCTGACAAGTTGAAAAAAAATCTGTGGAATTGTACCGGCACTGGATCAACTTCTTCCTTCTCTTAGGGTAAATGGGGTGGGGGTAGAGAAGAAAATAAGAAAAGATAGTGAACTGCTGCAGGGAAGTAAGTAATGTAGTAAATAAAAATTTAATTACCTGAAGTTATTTGATTAAAAGCTATTCATCTGGTACAATTTGAAGGCCTCTAAAATGCAGCAGTTCTTAAATCACTTAAAGCTTTAAAAAAAAAAAAGTAGGAAATTTCTAGGGATTTTATGCTAATAATCTAGGAAGGCCTTCTAGGTAAAGTTGTCTGCCAACATTTGATGAATAATTGTGTTTTTTGCAGGATATGGTAAAGTTATTATTTTTTTCAGTTTATTGTTTTATCAGTGTAGTGCATTTTAGAGTTTATGGATACTCAAAAAAATGTTTGGGATATTTATTTGTAGCAAGTGACTATGGGCCTTAACTTTATCAAACTCATTTTTCCACTGTTATCCAATCTAATTTTCACTACTCTCAATATCTCTAGCATCTAAATTTTAGAGATGTACTGTCCAGTATATAAGCCATTAGCTTTATGTGGCTACTTAAATTTTAATTAATTAAAAATATTCTGAATAAAAACTCTAGTTCTTCTGTCAAAGTACCCACATTTTAATGCTTACTAGCCAGATGTGGCTAGTGGCTACTATATTGGGTAACAGAGATATAGTAGAACATTTTCGTCATTGAAAAAATACTGTTGGATAGGATCATTCTAAAAACTGCCTCGTTCTGTCACGCTTTCAGGGTTTCCCAGCCTCGGCACTGTTGACATTTTGGGCCAGATAGTTTTTTTCTGGAGGCCTCATAGGATGTTTTACAGGATCCCTGGCCTCTAATCACTAGATGCCAGTAACATTGACCCAGTTGTGACAACCAAAAATGCCTCCAGACATTGCCAGAAGTCCCTGGGGAGCAAAATCAACCTTGTTTGAGAACCACTGATCTACACACAGATAGTAGTTCTGTATTCAGCTAGTTTTTGCTTCATAAAAACCTTAGTGGCTTAAATAAAATAAAATAATAGCTCATGACTCTGGACTTTCAGTTTGGTTTAGATTGTATTGATCTCTGTGTTCTGTTGGTGGTTTGGCTGGGGCCAGATTGCTTCACTTACATGTTTGTTGGTTGGCATGCTTTTGGCCAGGGTAGGTTTGGGAAGTTTGTTTTCCATGTGGCCATTCTGGGAGGCAGGATCATTCAACTATTGGCTTGAAGTTCTAAGAGTAGCAAGAGAGGACAAATTGTAATGTGCAAGCACATTTCAAGTCTGAGCTGTGTCATGTTTTCTAACCCCCATTGGCCAAAGCAAGTCACATGGCCAAAATCCAAATTAAAGTGGTAAAGAAATAGATCCCACCTCTTGACAGAATGGTAGCTACGTCACATTGTAAAAGAGTGTGCATAAGGAATGAAGAAATTATTGTGTCCATTTTTTAAAAATTTTATTTATTTTGAGAGCCAGAGTGTGTGCACATGAACACACATGAGTAGGGGAGGGGCAGAGAGAGAGAGAGAGGGATAGAGAATCTCAAGCAGGCTCCATGCCATCAGTGAAGATCCCACAAACTGAGATCATGACCTGAGCGGAAAACAAGAGTCAAATGCTCAACTGAGCCACCCAGGCACCTCTATGGCACCTCTATGGCCATTTTTGCACAAAATTTACTGCTATTATTTTCTGGACAACACAAGGACCTTATTGCCCTTTCATTACATTTATCATTTTCCTCTTGGTTGCTTGTTATTGCTTTGTTTTTATTTTTTAAGTCTATAATTATTTAGTTTTACTCACATACTTCCTCTTTCTAGTATTCTTGAATCTTTCCTATGTTACCATGCTTCCCTCTGATATTACTTCCTTTCTTCATAGATAATTCCTTTCTTATACTGTGGGTCTACTGGTAGTGAATGTTCTGTTCTTATCTGAAAGTAGTTTTTATTTTGCCTTCATATTTGAAGGGTTCTTTTTCTTTAATAATGAGAAGTTTTATTCCCATTGTTTCCTTAAACTCTTATTTTTATTCTCCTTTCCTCAGAGAATTTTAGCCTAATATTTTTATGCTTAAACATATTTAAAAATATTAATTTCAATATAGTTAACATACAGTGTTATATTAGTATCAGACGTACAATATAGTGATTCAGCAATTCTATACATCATTCAGTGCTTATCATGGTAAGTGTACTCTTAATCTCCTTCTGTTATCCATTCCCCTACCAATCTCCCCTATAGGTTAGTAACCATTCTTTTGTTCTCTGTAGTTGAGTCTGTTTTTTAAAAAATCTCTTTCCTTTGTTTCCTTTCTTTCTAAACTCCACATATGAGTGAGATCATATGGTATTTGTTTTCCTCTGACTGACTTGTTCCACCTCACATTATACTCTAGATCCATCCATGTTGCTGCAAATGGCAAGATTTTACTTGTTTTTCTGTGTAATATTCCATTGTATAAAACACTACATCTTCTTTATGCAGTCATCTATCAATGGACACTTTCATAATTCAGTCTGTTTCCATAATTTTGCTATTGTAAATAATGCTGCAGTAAACAATGGGGTGCATGTATGTAACCCTTGGAATACCTAGTATTCTCTGGGTATTTACCACTAGATCATAAAGTAATTCTATTTTTAACTTTCTGAGGAACCTCCATGCTGTTTTCCACAGTGACTGCACCCACAGCATTCCAGCAGCAGAGCACAGGAGTTCCTTTTTCTCCACATCCTTCCCAACACTTGTTTCTTGTGCTGTTGGTTTTAGCCATTCTGACAAGTGTGAGGTGATATCTCATTGTGATTTTGATTTGCATTTCCCTGAAAATTAGTGATGTTGAGCACCTTTCCATGTGTCTGTTGTCCATCTGTATATCTTCTTTGGAGAAATGTCTGTTCACCTCTTCTGCCCATTTTTCAAAACTGGATTAGTTTTGTTGGTGTTGAGATGGACAAATTCTTTATATGTTTTGGATACTAACCCTTTATCAGCTATGTCATTTGCAAAATCTTCTCTGATTCAGTCTTTTAGTTTCGTTGTTTGTTTCCTTTGCTGTGTAGAAGTTTCTATGTTGATGTAATCCCAGTAGTTTATTTTTGCCTCTGTTTTCCTTGCCTCAGGAGACATATCCAAAAAATTGTTGCTACATCCAGTGTCAGAAATTACTGCCTGTGTTCTCTTCCAGGATTTTCATGGTTTCAGGTCTCAAATTAGGCCCTTAATCCATTTTGAGTTTATTTTTATGTGTGGTGTGAGAAAGTGGTCCAGTTTCATTCTTTCCCATGTAGCTGCCCAGTTTTCCCAATGCTATAGGTTGAAGAGACTGTCTTTTTGCCAGTGTACATTCTTGCCTCCTTTGTCAAAGATTAATTGATCATATAATCGTGGGTTTGCTTCTGGGCTCTCTGTTCTGTTCCATTGATCTATGTGTCTGTTTTTTGGGCCAGTACCATACTGTTTTGATTACTACAGCTTTGTAGTAGATCTTGAAATCTCGGTTTGTGATACCTCTAGTTTGTTCTACCTTTTCAAGACTGCTTTGGCAATTTTGGGTCTTTTGTGATTCCATACAAATCTTAGTTCTAGTACTAAAACTAATGTTTAGTACCAGAAAAATGTTGTTCTAGTACTGTGAAAAATACTGTTATTTTGATGGGGATTGCATTAAATCTGTAGGTTGCTTTGGGTTGTATGGCCATTTTAACAATATTTGTTCTTCCAATCCATGAGGATAGAATATAGAATGTCTTTCCATTTCTTTGTGTCGTCTTCAGTTTCTTTCATCGGTTTTCAGAGTACAGGTCTTTCACCTCTTTGGCAAAGTTTATTCCTAGGTATTTAGTTATTTTTGGTGCAGTTGTAAATGGGATTGTTTTCTTAATCTCTTTCTGCTATTGCATTATTAGTGTATAGAAATGCAAAGGATTTCTGTATATTGTCTTTGTATCCCACGACCTTACTGAATTAATTTATCAGTTTCAGTAGTTTTTTGGTGGAATCTTTAGGGCTTTCTATATGTAGAATCATGTCATCTGCAAATAGTGAAAGTTTTTACTTCTCCCTTAATCATCTTTGATGCCTTTTATTTCTTCTTCTTGTCTCATTGCTATGGCTAGGACTTCCAGGGCTATGTTGAATAAAAGTGGTGAGAGTGGCTATCCTTGTCTTGTTCCTGACCTTAGGAGGAAGGCTCTCAGTATTTCACCATTGAGTATGATGCGAGCTCTGGGTTTTTCCATGTATAACTTTTTTTATGCTGAGGTATGTTCCTTCTAAACCTGCTTTGTTGAGGATTTTTATCATGAATGGATGTTGTACTTTGTCAAATGCTTTCTCTGCATGATCATGGTTTTTCTCCTTTCTCTTGTTGATGTTGTATCATGTTGTATCATGTTGTATCATGATGATGTATCATGTTGATTGATTTGTGAATATTGAACCACCCTTGCATCCTGGGAACAAATCCCACTTGATTGTGTGATTGTGGTAAATGATTTTTTAAATGTATTGCTGGATTTGGTTTACTAATATCTTGTTGAGGATTACTGCATCTATGTGCATTAGAGATATTGGCCTGTAGTTCTTTTTTGCTGTAGTGTCTTTATCTGGTTTTGGTATCAGAGTAATGCTGGCTTCATATGATACATTTGGAAGTTTTCTGAAGGGTATTTTTATTAGACATAGAATTTCAGCTTGGCAGTTATTTTCTTTCAGTATTTTAAATATTGTCTTCTGATTCTACCTTTTTTTGTTCTTGTTAGGGAAGCAATGTCTTTGGTTTTCGTTAGTTTTTTAATTTATCAGTTTTTTAAAGTTTATTTATTCATTTTTGAGGGAGAGAGAGAATCCCAAGCAGGCTCCACAGTGTCAGCACAGAGGCTCATTTTAACGCTTGATCCCACAAACCATGAGATCATGACGTAAGCCTAAATCAAGAGTTGGTTGCTTAACCAACTGGGCCATCCAGGTGCCTGTTTTTAGTTAAATAATTCTTCTAGGTGGTTTCCTTTGTGTTTAAGTTGCTTGAATTTCATAGACCCTTTTGAATCTCTAGCTTGATATCTTTTGTCAGGTTTGGAATATTTTTAAGATATTGTTTCTGCCCCAGTCTTGGATTCATTCCTTCTGGGATTCTGCAGAACTGTATGTTCTATTTTTCTCTGTAGCCTGTCGTAGACTCTGGGTCTAAAGTTCTTTCTTGTCCCATGAGAAAGTGGATGCAGGATTTAAATGCGAGAGATGAGTAATGCCCAGGAAAAGACAAGAGCCCTGACTAAGGGTCCTTGCTCCATATTTATTGAGATAAGAAGGGTTACAAACGTGATGGGCGTGCACAGAGAGACAATAAATCTGTGAACATTAACTCATGGACATGAGCAAAAGGGTTTTTGAAGATATATGGTGTTAAGTGTTTGGGTCAGTATAAACCAAAATCCTGGCTCCAGGCAGATGGATGTTAATGGACAACATGAGGCGCTGCATCTGTTTATCTTAGCCAGCCTCAGGGATAAAACAGAGCATGTAACCTCGGGGTTAACAAGTTTCTTTTGCAAATTAGCTCTGCTGTGGGCAACTTCACCCACAGAGACCTATAGCCCTATTTACCTGTTTACCTAATTTGGTCCTTCCTTCCTGTGAAAGCAGCTTTCTGTTATAGTACTAAATTAGGGGGTGTTTTCACCCTGAATACCTAATCTTGCTTACCTCATATACCTTTGTGTTGGGGCCTTTGCTCTGCCCTCTCTGTTCTAGGGACCTTTGTCACTCTTCTCTATCCTATGGGCCTTTGCTGTCCCCACTCTATCCTGGGAGTCTAATCTTGTTTATCCAAGCTTGGGTATGGGCATCCTATGGTTTTGTACTTTTTGCCATGTTAACGCATCAGTGCAGACTCAGAATTCCTAAGCTTACTCCCCGCAGTTGCCTATATGCCTCTCATGTACTTTTCTCTGTTTTCCATCTTTTTTTTTTTTTTTTCATTTTTTTTTTTTTTTTTTGTCTTTCATGTGTGTATTTTCTATTTATCTATTTACTTAGTGTCAAATCTGTTATAAGCATGTATTTTATTATTAATTTTATGTTTATTTTTTAGTTTTAGAATTTAAATTTAATGATTTTTTTATTTGTGTACATTCCATATATCTGGTGAAATTCCCACCCTATCCTCTGTTTTCCTGAACTTATTAATCACAGTTATTTTAAAATCTGTGTCTGATAATTAAAATATTTGGATCACCTTTGGTCTTTTTTTATTGTATGCTTTTTCTCTTTTCTTTCAGTCATTTGGTCTTGTCTCCTAGCATTTCTGGTGATTTTTTAAATGAATGCCAGATATTGTATATAAAAAATTATAGAGGGTTTAATGATGATATTGTTCTCTAGAAAGGATTAAATTTTCTTATAGTAGTATTTAAAAGTAGGAGCAAATGACCTTGATCCAGTGTAGGCTTGAGATGACTTGAGGCTTTGTTTTAGACTTCTTAAGAGCTGGTTTAAATCCAGTTTCCCATTACTCTGAAGAGTGTTATTCTTTAGAGGTATCAAATGGAATCCTGGGGTATTTGCCAGAGCCTGACCTTCTTGGCAGGCCCTGAACTGTAATTTTTCTTTTCCCAGCACTGGGAACCTACCAGAAGTTCTGCTTACCTTTTTTGCTNTCCAGATTGATTTTTCTGTGCTTGTCTTTTCTGTGGAATCTCAGCTCCTCAAATCCTACCTGTCTTGATAAGCCCTGAGCTCTAATTTCTGTCTCTGCAGTCTTGTGAGACTGCCAAAAGGTCTAGTATGCAGCTAGTTGCCTCAGGAGTTAAAAATAATAGAGAATGTCAGACTTCTCCCTGCCTTTTCTTTTCCTTTGGTATTTTGGCTTCTCACATCTTGCCTGCCTTCTGTGTGTACTTTTTTGTTTTTAAATCCTGTGGTCAGCACAGAACCTGATGCAGGGCTCAAAACCACGAACCGTGAGATGACCTGATCCGGAGTTGGATGCTCAACTGACTGAGCCACACAGGCGCCCCATAATAAAGCAATATTATAAACAATATTAAGCATTTACTAATCATTTGCAGTGAACTTGATAGATGAGGATACTGCCCTTATGCTGCTTTTATTCTTGCAGAGAAGAGAGGTATTAAGTATACATTTATTTATATTGTGATAAAGTGTAAAAGACAAGTACAGGGTGTTACTTGATTATTATAGAGATTTAGTTCGGGTGAGAGAGGCAGTGGTCAAGGACAGTTACTTTGGTGAAGTGATAACTTGAGCAGGGCTTTAAGGAATGAGTAGAATGAGTTGTTCTATAGAATGACTGGGTGGCTCAGTGGGTTAAGCATCCAACTTCTGCTCCGGTCATGATCTCACAGTTTGTGGTTTCAAGCCCTGTGTAAGGAAGGATCTGTGCTGACAGCTCAGAGCCTGGAGGCCTGCTTAAGTTTCTGTGTCTCCCTCTCTCTGCCCCTCTCCAGCTCATGCTCTCTCTCTCTTTCTCAAAAATAATAAAAGCTAAAAAAAAAAAAAAAAGGCATAAAATTAACTTAGAGAAAAGTAAGAGGTTGTTAAAACTATTGATTAGAGAGACCTTATGGTGAGAGGAAGCCTGGCGAGTTTAAAGTATCAAAGGACAGGTGTAGTTGGACTGATGGGCAAGCTCATAGTCATGCCAAACTTTTTATAAGCCTTATTAAGGATTTTATTTTTTGCCCCTGTTTTTTCCAATTCTGATCTGATCATTGGTCTGACTCTAATTCATCTTCTGTCCTTAGAGTTATTTATTTTGTACAAATATATTAGGTGCCTTTTGCAACCAAGGTTCTAAATTAGATGCTGGAGTTGATTAAAGGCAACATGGAACATTGGCTCTAGAGTCAGACAAACCTGAGTTAAAATGTTACCCTATTAGCTATATAATTTTGTATCAGTTATTTAATATTTCTAAATCTGAATTTTCTCATGTGCTAAATACTAATGGAAGTGATAATAGGATTAAATGAGCTAATGATAAATATCTTCAATAAGTGGTGGCCTGTTTTGTTTTCTTAAGAGAGAGAGTGCAAGCAGGGGAGGGAGTCAAAGGGAGAGAAAGAATCTAAAGGAGGCTCCATGTTCAGAGCAAAGTCCAACATGGGGCTCAATCCTTCAACCCTGGGATCATGACCTGAGCTGAAATCAGGAGTCAGATGTTCAACCAACTGAGCCACCCAGGCATCCCAACAGTGGCTCTTTTGTATTATTAAACAACTATAAACTATGAATTCTACTCTCAAGTTGCCCAAATTTTATAGGACATGACATATATCAATAGTTACTATATGTAAAATGTAGTAAATGCTATAAAAAGTTTTTGAAAAAGCAGTGATTTAGAGGAGAGAGATACTGCTTCCAGATTTGGAGTAATTAGGGCATCACACATGAATATTATGTGTGATAGACTTGGAGCTAGCCATTTTCAAAAGTTAATTTGACATATAGCTATATTATTCATGAGTTTTTGCATTTTATTGGGTTTAACAACCAAATTCCTGATTTCTCCCCTTGCAATGTCCTGTGAAACCATATGAAGAACTTGGCTTCCTTTCTAACCTCTTTTTCTATTCTCCCTTTACTAAGGAAGCTATAGCTATATCATCTCCTTTCTATTCCCCTAACTTACTGGACATAGTTCTGTCTCAGGAATTGTGTACTTGGTGTTCCTTTGACCCAGAATGCTCTCTCTCACCTGTGTAATTGGGTTTTCCCTCTTACTACTCAATATTTTCAGATCTGTCTCCTCAAATATAACCTACTGAGATTTTCCACTCCCAGCAACCCCGCTCCTGTCACTGCTGCTACTGGAGTGCAGAAGAGTGGGGTGTCCTGTGTAGAGAAAGTGTGGAGAGGAGTTAAGGTGATGGAGAAGTCGTGTGACCAGGATTTCTCTCATCCCTCAAACGCAGCTGTATTGAGGTCAGATCACTTGGAACACTCAGGAAATTAATCTGTGGAGTGGCAGAAGGATCTCCACAGGTAGAGGAGACAGCTTGGCAGATTGAGGGTTGCTTCAGCGAACAAATTAAAGCACACCTGTGGAAGGTTCAAATACTCTACCACTACAAGCAAGGAGGAGCTTTGCAGAGGACTGAACAGTGGAACAAGCAGCTAAATAATGCAACAACTGAATGCAGGCAACACACTCCAAAAATACTTCCTGAAGTGCCAGGCTGTGGTGTATGATCCCTTTTTACTGTAGTAGTACTCACAGGTGCAGGAAACATTACAAGCTATTAAAACATGTAAAAGAAACGTAGCCAAATGATGAAACAGAAGAATTCTCCTCAAAAGAAAATCCAGGAAGAAATGATAGCCAGAGAAATGCTCAGAACAGATATAAACAATATATCTAACCAAGAATTTAGAATAACAGTCATAAGCTAATAGCTGGGCTTGTAAAAAGCATAGAAGACAGTAGAGAATCTTGCTGCTGAGATCAAAGACCTAAGAAATAGTCACGATGAATTAAGAAATACTGTAAATGACATGCAAAATAAACTAGATACAGTGACAGCAAGGAAGGAGGATGCAGAAGAGAGAATAGGTGAAATAGAAGATAAAATTATGGAAAATGATGAAGCTGAAAAAAGGAGGGAAAGGATAATTACTAGATCATGAGGGGAGAATTAGAGAGGTGGTGATTCCATGAAACAAAAATAGTATCCGTATCATAGGAGTTCCATAAGAAGAAGAAAGAGGCAGAAGGTTTATTTGAACAAATTATAGCTGAGAACTTCTCTAATCTGGGGAAGGAAAGAGACATGCAAGTCTAAGAGGCACAGATAACTTCCTTCAAAATCAACAAACAAGTAAACACCATGACATAGTGAAACTGGCAAAATACAAAAATAGAGAATTCTGAAAGCAGGTAGTGACAAACGGGCCTTAACCTACAAGGGTAGTCACGTAAGGGTAGTAGCAGACTGTCCACTGAAACTTGGCAGGCCAGAAGGGAATGGAAGGAAATATGCAGCCAAGAATCCTTTATCCAGCAAGGCTGTCATTCAGAATAGAAGGAGAGATAAAGGCTTTCCCAGACAAAAACTAAAGGAGTTCTTGACCACTAAACCAGCCCTGCAGGGATCCTGAAGGGGACTCTGATAGTGGAGAGCAACAATGACTACAAAGGACCAGAGATGTCACCACAAACATGAAACCTACAGATAACACAATGGCACTAAATCCATATCTTTCAGTAATCACTCTGTATGTAAATGGACTAAATGCCCCAATCAAAAGACATAGGGTATCAAAATGGATAAAAAAACCAAGATCCATCTGTATGCTGTCTACAAGAGACTCATTTTAGACCTAAGGACACCTGCAGATTGAAAAGGGGATGGAGAACCATTTATCATGCTACTAGATGGCCAAAGAAAGCTGGAGTAGTCATACTTATATCAGACAAACTAGGTTTTATTTTATTTTTTTTTATTTCTGAGAGAGAGAGAGAGAGAGAGAGAGAGAGCGTGAGCAGGGGAGGGTCAGAGAGAGAGGGAGATACAGAATCTGAGAAAGGCTCCAGGCTCTGAGCTAGCTGTCAGCACAGAGCCTGACACGGGGCTCGAACCCACCAACCGTGAGATCATGACCTGAGCCGAAGTCGGATGCTTAATCGACTGAGCCACCCAGGTGCCCCAGACAAACTAGATTTTAAAACAAAGACTATAACAAGTGATGAAGAAGGGGATTATATCATAATTAAGGGGTCTATCCAACAAGAAGAGCTAACCATTCTAAATATTTATGTTCCCAATGTGGAACACCCAAATATATAAATCAGTTAATCACAAACATAAACATATGTATAGATAATAATACTGTAATTATAGGGATCTTTAATACTCCACTTATAGCAATGGACAGATCATCTAGACAGAAAATAAGGAAACAACAGCTCTAAATGATACATTGGACAAGATGAACTTAACAGATATTTTCAGAACTTTTCATCTTAAAGCAGTAGAATACATATTCTTCTCGAGTACACATAGAACATTCTCCAAAATAGATCACATACTTGTCACAAAACCACCCTTAACAAGTGTAATAAGATTGAGATCATACCATGCATATTTTCAGATTACAACGCTATGAAACTGAAATCAATCACAAGAAAAACTCTGGAAAGTCCCCAAATGCATGGAGTTTAAGGAACATCCTCCTAAAGAATGAAAGGGTAAACCAGGAAATTAAAGAAGAATTAAAAAAATATATATGGAAACAAATGAAATGCAAATAAGATGGTCCAAATCCTTTGGGATGCAGCAAATTAAGATGAAAATAGATTGCAGGTCAGGCATATCTCAAGAAGTGAGAAAGGTTCCAAATGAAAAACCTAACCTTATACCTAAAGAAGATAGAAAAGCAGCAGAAGGAAAAGCCTAAAGCCAGCCGAAGAGGAGAAATAATAAAGATTAGAACAGACATAAACAATAGAGAATCCAAAAAAAAAGTTAAAAGAGAGCAATGAATCTAAGAGCTTGTTTTTTGAAAGAATAAACAAAATTGATTAACTCCTAGCCATATGTCTCAAAAAGAAAAGAGAGAGGACCCAAATAGGACCCAAATAAAATCATGAATGAAAGAGAAAAGATCACAACCAATACCACAGAAAAACAAATTATTAGAGAGTACTATGAAAAATTATATGCCAGCAAACTGGACAATATAGAAGAAATGGACCAATTCCTAAATGCACCCTACCAAAACTCGAACAGGAGGAAAAGAACAAACCCATAACCAGTGAAGAAATTGAATCAGTTATCAAAAATCTTCTAACAAATAATAGTCCTGGACCAGATGGCTTCCCAAGGGAATTCTACCAGACATTTAAAGCAGAGCAGAGTTAATACCTATTCTTAAACTGTTCCAAAAAACAAATGACAGAAAAGCTTGAAGCCAGCATTACCTTGATTCCTGAAGTAGACAAAGACTCTCCTAAAAAGGAGAATTAGAGGCCAGTATCTCTGATGAACCTGGATGCAGAAATTCTCAACAAGGTACTAGCAAATCGAACTCAACGGCATATAAAAAGGATTATTCACCATGATGAAGTGGGATTCATTCCTGGGCTGCAGGGCTGCTTCAATATTCGCAAATCAATGTGATACATCACATTAATAGAAGAAAGGATAAGAACCATACGGTCCTGTCAATAGATGCAGAAAAAACATTTGACAAAATACAGCATCCTTCCTTAATAAAAACTCTCAAGAAAGTTGGGATAGAAGGAACATACCTAAACATCATAGAAGCCATAGGTGAAAAGCCCACAGCATATATCATCCTCTTTGGGGGAAAACTGAGAGCTTTCCTCCTGAGACCATGAACACAACAGGGATTGTCCACTCTCACCACTGTTGTTTGACATAGTGTTGTAAGTCCTAGCCTCAGCAGTCAGACAACAAAATGAAATAAAAGGCATCTAGATTGGCAAAAAAGAAGTCAAACTTTCACTTTTCGCAGATGACACGATACTCTACATGGAAAATCCAAAGACTCCACCAAAAAACTGCTAGAGCTGATACCAGAAGTCAGCAAAGTCTCAGGATATAAAATCAATGTACAAAACTTGTTTGCATTTCTATACACCAATAATGAAGCAACAGAAAGAGATATCAAGGAATCGATCCCATTTACAATTGCATCAAAAACTATAAAATACCTAGGAATAAACCTAACCCAAGATGTAAAAGATCTGTACTCTGAAAAGTACAGAAAGCTTATGAAAGAAACTGAAGAACATTCCATGCTCATGGATTGGAAGAACAAATATTGTTAAAATATCAGTACTACCCAAAGCAGTCCTCATTCCATTTGATCTCAATTAAAATAGCAACAGGATTCTTCACAGAGCTAGAACAAAGAGTCCTAAAATTTGTATGGAACCACCAAAGACCCTGAATAACCAAAGTAATGTTGAAAAAGAAAACCAAAGCTGGAGGCATCACAATCCTGGACATTAGCCTGTATTAGAAAGTTGTAATCATTAAGACAGTATGGTACTGGCACAGAAACAGATACATAGATCAATGGAATAGATCAGTGGAACCCAGAAATGGACCTGCAAGTGTATGGCCAACTAATCTTCAACAAAGCAAGAAAGAGTATCCACTGGAGAAAAGACACTCTCTTTAGCAAATGGTGCTGGAAGAACTGGTCAGCAACATGTAGAAGAGTGAAACTGGATCACTTTCTTACGCCATACACAAAAATGAATTCAAAATGAATGAAAGACCTAAATTTGAGACAGGAAACCATCAAACTCCTATATGAAAAAATAGGCAGCAACCTCTTTGATCTTAGCCACAGCAACTTCTTACTTGACATGTCTCTAAAGGCAATGAAAATAAAAGCAAAAATGAGCTTTTGGGACCTCATCAAGATAAAAACCTTTTGCACATTAAAGGAAACAACCAACAAAACTAAAAGGCAGCCTACAGAATGGGAGAAGATATTTGCAAATGACATACCAGATAAAAGTTAGTATCAAAAATCTATAATTGGGGGGAGGGGGGATGGGCATGGAGGAGGACACTTGTGGGGATGAGCACTGAGTGTTATGTGGAAACTAATTTGACAATAAACTATTAAAAAAAAAAATCTATAATTAACTTACCAAACTCCGTACTCAAAAGATAAATAATCCAGTGAAGAAATGGGCAGAAGATACGAATAGACACTTTTCCTTTTTAAAATTTTTTGTTTTTTTAAATGCTTATTTTTTAAATATTTTTTAACATGTATTCATTATTGAGAGTCAGAGACAGAGTATGTGCAAGGGAGGGGCAAAGAAGGGAGACACAAAATCTGAAGCAGGCTCCAAGCTCTGAGCTGTCAGCACAGAGCCCAATGTAGGGCTCACAAACTACGAGATCTTGACCTGAGCTGAAGTCCGACACTTAACCAGCTGAGCCAACCAGGCGCCCCTTATTCTTTGTCTTTTGAGAGAGACTGAGCACAAGTGGGGGAGGGGCAGAGAGAGAGGGAGACCCAGAATCTGAATCATGCCAGTCAGAGTGGCTAAGATTAACTCAGGAAACAACAGATGTTGGTGAGGAAGTAGAGAAAGGGGAACCCTCTTGCACTGTTAGTGGGAATGCAGACTGATGTAGCCACTCTGGAAAACAGTATGAAGGTTCCTCAAAAAATTAAAAATAGAATTACCCTACAACCTAGCTATTGCACTAGTAGGAATTTATACAAAGGATAGAGGAGTGCTGATTTGAAGGGGCACATGCACCCCAATGTTTATAGCAGTGCTATCAACAATAGCCAAATTATGGAAAAAGCCCATATGTCCATCAAGTGATGAATGGATCAAGATGTGGTATATATACAAAATGGAATACTACTTGGTGATGAAAAAGAATGATATCTTGCCATTCACAACAACGTGGATGTAACTAGAGTCTATTATGCCAAGCAAATAAGTCAGTCAGAGAAAGATACCACATAATTTCAACTCACATGGTGGAATTTGAGAAATTTAACAGATGATCATAGGGGAAGGATAGAAAAAATAAGATAAAAGCAGAGAGGGAGACAAACCATAAGAGACTCTTAAATACAGAGAACAAACTGAGTTGATGGGGGTGTGGAAAATGAGTGATGGGCATAAAGGAGGGCACCTTTTGGGATGAGCATTCGATGTTATATGTAAGTGATGAATCACTGGATTCCATCACGTCTGAAGCCGACTACACTGTATGTTAACTAACATGAAGATAAATTAAATAAATAAAATTTAATCTAAAAAAAAAATACCCTAATGAGCAAAGAGGAAATTACCTCTTTATTTAAAAGAATATCCTCTTTTCCATCTACCTTCTAACCTGAACAATTTCTTTTCTCTCACTCTGCTTGATTTTTCTTCATAAACAACATATTATGTATTTATTTCTTTATTATCTTTACAGCCTCCCCAAATACAATATACCATCAGAAGGGTAGAGATTTTGATTCATTCTGTATGTTATCTCCATAGTCTAGGAAAGTACCTGGCCTCTAAGTGCTTCCCAATATGTAACTTGTTGAATGAATGAATGTATGTTTTCTGGTTCAAATCAGAATTCTTTTTTTTTTTTTTTTTACAAACTACATTCAAAATATCATTCTATAACTAAATAAAGAAGCAGCACTTAAATGTTTCTGTCTGATATAGGAAGAGGAAGTAGGATTTTGAGACCTATTTTTGTTGAAGATTTAGAAATGTGAGTTGCTTGATAGTTCAGATAGGTGAGTTAATAACTGGGTAATATGCTGTATACAAAGAAGAAACATATATGATTTCACAGCCTGCTTGATCTTGGAATGAAGTCCTTTGTTGTTGTTTTTAAGTTTTATTTATTTATTTTGAAAGGGAGAGAGAGCACACATAGGAGAGGGGCAGATAGGGGATGAGAGAGAGAATCCCAAGCAGGCTCTGAGCTGTCAGCAAAGATCCCAACATGGTGCTCTAACTCATGAACCATGAGATCTTGGCCTGAGCTGAAATCAAGAATCGGACACTTAACCAACTGAGCCAACCAGGAGCCCCATAAAAACAGACTTTACTTTTAAGAGCATTTCTGTGTTCACAGCAAAATTGAGCAGAAAGCACAGAGTTCACATAAGCCTTTTACCTCCACATGTGTACAACTTCCCTATTTACATTGGGCACTGGAGTGGTACATATGGTGACATACCATTATCACCCAAACTCCATAGTTTCATTAGGGTTCACTCTTTGTGTTACATATCATATGAGTTTTTGACAAATACATCATGACATGTAGTTAACATTACAGTAGTATAAGAATAGTTTCAACATCGTAAAATCTTTTTTTAAACTGTTTTTTAATGTTTTATTTATTTCTGAGAGAGAGAGACAGCATGAACAGGGGAGGGTCAGAGAGAAAGGGAGACACAGTTCTGCTTATTTATCTCTCAAACCCTGCTAGCTCTTGGTAACCACTAGCAATCTTTTTACTGCCTCCAAAGTTTTGCCTTTTTCAGAATGCCACAGAGTGGGAATCATATAATATGCAGCCTTTTCACTTAGTAATATTCATTTAAGTTTTCCCCATGTCTTTTCTTCGTTTGGTAGCTCATTGCTTTTCAGTGCTGAGTATTACTCCATTCTCTGGATGTATCACAGTTTATTCACTTACCTACCGAAGGACATCTTGTTTGCTTCTAAGGTTTGGCAATTATGAATTAAACTGTTATAACAACTATTTGCATGTTTTGTGTAGTTGTAAATATGCAGCTACTTTGGACAAATACCAAGGAAGAGGATTGCTAGATTATATGGTAAGAGTATGTTTAGTTTTTAAGAAACTACTATACTGTCTTCCAAAGTGGCGGTACCATATTGCATTCTCACTAACAATGAATGAAAGCTACTGTTGCTCCACGTCCTTGTCAGAATTTGGTGGTGTCAGTGTTCTGGATTTGGGGCATTCTAATGATAGGTGTGTAGTGGTATCTCGTTATAATTTGTACTTCCCTAATGACATATGATGTTGAACATCTTTTTACATGTTTATTTGCCACCTGTATATCTTTGTTGAGATAATCTGTCAAGTCTTTTGCCTATTTTTAAATTGAGTTGTTTTCTTACTGTTAAGGTCTGAAATTTCTTTATATATTTAGGATAATATCTTATGGTGAGCAGAAGTTCTTAATTTTAAGGAAGTCCAGCTCCTCAATTATTTTTTTCACAGCTCATGCCTTTGGTCTTGTATTTAAAAAGTCATTATTATACCCAAGGTGATCTAGATTTTTTTCCCTATGTTATCTTCTAGTAGTTTCATAGTTTTACATTTTACATTTAGGTCTGTGATTCATTTTTAGTTAATTTTTGTGAATGATGTAAAGTTTATGCCTAAATTCTTTTTTCTCCTTTTTACTAGTTCTAATGCCATTTGTTAAAAAAACCTCTGTTTTCTCCATTGTATTGCCTTTGCTGAAAGACAGGTAATTGTATTTATGTGGGTCTATTTCTGGTCTTTAAACTTTATTTTTATTGTTTTTAAGTATTTTATTTGAATATAGTTGACATGGGCTTTAAATTTTAGAATGAGTTTGTCATGTTTACAAAATAATTTGCTGAGGTTTTGACTGGAATTGTATTGAATCTACAGCTCAAGTAAGGAGGAATTGACATCTTGGTAGTCTTTTGACCATGAATATGGAATATTTCTATATTAATTTGTTTTTTTTTAAAGTTTATTTATTTTGAGAGAGAGGCACACACACACAGAGACAGAGAGAATGAGTGGGGGAAAGACCGAGAGAGAGAGAGAGAGAGAAAGAGAGAGAGAGAGAATGAGAATGAATGAATACCAAGCAGGCTCCACACTGTCAGCACAGACCCTGATGTGGGGCTAAATCTCACATCTATTAGATCAAGACCTGAGCCAAGATCAAGACTCAGACACTTAACTGACTGAGCCACCCGGGTGCCCCTACATTAATTTAGTTTATGTATAATTTTGTTCATCAGAGTTTTGTAATTTTCTTCATAGAGATCTTACACATATTTTATTAAATTGCCTTAAATTATACCTAAGTGTCTGATTTTTTTAAAGTGTTTATTTTTGAGAGAGAGAGCAGGGGAGGGGAAGAGAGAGAGGGAGACACAGAATCTGAAGCAGGCTTCAGGCTCTGAGCTGTCAGCACAGAGCCCGACAAGGGGCTTGAACCCACAAACCACAAGATCATGATCTGAGCCATAGTTGGTCCCTTAACCAACTGAACTACCCAAGTGACCCCAAGTGTCTAATTTTTTAAGGTGTTCATATAAATGTATTATTTTAAATTTCAAATTACACTTGTTCATTGCTGGTATATAGGAAATTGATTGACTTTTGTATATTAACCTTGTGTCCTGCAACCTTGCTGTATGTAATTACTTATTAGTTCCATTGGTTCTTTATTCTTCTTCTTTTTCTTCTTCTTCTTCTCATCCTCCTCTTCCTCCTCCTTCTTGATTTTCTGCTTATGTAATCATATCATCCGTGAGCAAAGATAATTTCATTTCTTCCTTCCCAGTATGTATACCTTTTATTTCCTTTTATTATCTTATTTCATAAGCCTGGACTTCCAATATTATGTTCAAAAGGAATGGTGAGAGGAGACATCTTTGCCATATTCTTGATCTTATCAGGAAGTCTCCTAGGTTCTCATCATTAAGTGTGATGTTGCTGTAGGTTTTTGTAGATTGAGGAAATTGCCCTCTATTCCTAGTTCACTGAAGAGTTTTTATCATGAGTGAGTGTTGGATTTTGTCAAATCCTTTTTCTCTATCTATTGATATGATCCTGCAATTTTTCTTTTTTAACTTGTTAATGTGATGAATTAACATTAAATGATTTTTGAGTGTTGAATCGGCCTTGCATACCTGAGATAAATCCTACTTGGTTGTGGTGTGCAATTTTTAAAAATATATTGTTGGGTTTAATTTGCTAATATTCTTCATCACATTTCTATTAATGTTTGACTTCTTTGTGGCATGCTGATCAAATATTCAGTTAAAGCTTTGAAGAATAGTGTATATGTTGGATGACAGAATTGAAGACCATTTTTTCCCTTTATAGGCTGAATTGTCTAAATCAAAGAAGATAGAATTTAAAGCACATTATCAAGATTTTTTGAGAATTTAATATGCACAGTTAATGGCAAAACTATCTGAGTTATAATCTAAGCTTTCCCATGTATATACAATGTGAAACCTTGAGCAAGTGATTTAACCTCTCCATGCCTCATACTTTTCACATAGAGTTGTTATGAAGTATAAAAGAAGTGATATATGTTAAGTCTTATAAAACAATAGCTGGCACATAGTAAGACCTGATTAAATGATACCTGTGATTATTATGCAGTTTTGCACTTAGATTGAGACTGAGTTTAAGATGTGAGTGATAGGGGGCGCCTGGGTGGCCTAGTCGGTTAAGCGTCCGACTTCAGCTCAGGTCATGATCTCACGGTTGGTGGGTTCGAGCCCCGTGTCGAGCTCTGTGCCGACAGCTCAGAGCCTGGAGGCTGTTTCAGATTCTGTGTCTCCCTCTCTCTCTGACCCTCCCCTGCTCGCGCTGTCTCTCTCTCTCTCTCTCTCCCTCCCTCCCTCACACTCAGAAATAAAAACATTAAAAAGATTTTTTAAAAAATTATATATGAAAACTATAGAAAACTTATGAAGGAAACTGAAGAAGACACAAAGAAATGGAAAAANTCTCTGTCTCTCTTCCCCTTTGCTGATTTGTTTTGATTCTTAAATTCCACACATGAGTGAAATCATGTGGTGATTATCTTTCTCTAACTGATTTCACTTAGCATAATACTCTCTAACTCCATCCGTGTTGTTGCAAATGGCAAGATTTTATTTTTTATGGCTAATGTTCCCCTGTATATATTTACCACACCTTCTTTGTTCATCAGTTGATGGACACTTGGGCTGCTTCCATATCTTGACTATTATAAATAATGCTGCTATAAACTTGGGGGCATATGTATCCCTTTAAATTAGTGTTCTTGTATTCTTTGGGTAAGTACCCAGTACTGTAATTGCTGGATCATAGAGTTCTTATACTTTAAAAATTTTGAGGAACCTGCCTACTGTTTTCCACAGTGGCTGCAGCAGTTTGCATTGCCACCAGCAGTACATGAGTGTTCCTTTCTTTTTTATATCCTTGCCAACACCTGTTCTTGTGTTGTTTTCAGTCATTGACAGAGATGAGGTGATTTCTCATCGTAGTTTTGACTTGCATTTCTCTGATGATTATTGATGATGAGCTTGTTCTGTTGATGTTTTTGCAACTACTTGGTAAAAGGGTCTGTATTAAGGAGTAGACACTTTTTATTAAATCTTTGAGCTAGGGGTGCCTGGGTGGCTCAGTCATTTAAGTGTCCAAGTTCAGCTCAGGTCATTCCTCACAGTTTGTGAGTTTGAGCCCCATCCACATCAGGCTCTCTGCTGTCAACACAGAGCTTGCTTCAGATCCTCTGTCCTGGTCTCTTTCTGCCTCTCCTCCACTCGTTCTCTCACTCTCTCTCAAAGACCTAAACATTTAAGAAAATAAATCTTTGAGCTACAGTGAACAATCATTTTAAAAATTATTTTTATGCGATAAGTTATTTTAATACTTAGTATAATTCTTGCTATTAGATTGGTGACATTCATAAAAACTCACCTTGATAATATTATTGATGAGCTTTTTAGCAGAATTATCCTATAGGGCTTTTGTAAAATATTATTCCTATCATTCCTTTAAAAACAGACAGGTTTTTATATTGTACTTCTAAAACTTCCCCCTTCAAATAAACAACTAACCTTATCACAAATAGATAATGTTATAATTTATTAGTAAATACAGATATTAATAGCAGTGTGTTTGTTTACTGTAAAACAATTTGATTGAGATTGTAAAGGCAACATTAGTGACAGTTAAACTCGTTTGACCAGTAAAATGCTAGTTATAAATGAAATAATCATTCCTTGGTAGTAATGATACTTCTACCCTGCTTTGATGACATGTCTTTTTCTTTGTCTTTTTCTTATAAAAATTTATTCCTACCATTGCTAGGAATCACTCCTTGTTGACACAGCTGTTCATATTTTGGGCTCCTTGAATACTACCAGTCTTTTATTTTTTATTATGTTTATTTATATTTGAGAGAGAGCATGAGCAGGAGAGGGACAGAGACTAATGGAGACAGAATCTGAAGCAGGCTCAGGCTCTGAGCTGTCTGCACAGAGCCCGATGCAGGGCTTGAACTCACAAGCTGTGAGATCATGACCTGAGCTGAAGTCAGATGCCCAACCGACTGAGCCACTCAGGTGCTCCTGAATACTATCAGTCTTAGAAAGGATATATGTGGAATGGAATTTGTGGGAGTTGTCAGTAAACAACAGTGTCTGTTCTGTTTCTCTCTTTCTTTGTGTGTATATAGTATTTTATATTTCACAAATTCATTTGTTTAACTCTAAAGCATTTGACTTGTAATTAGGGGAATTATTTGTTATGAATTAGAGGAGATTATGCTTCTACATTAGAGTGTGGATTTTATAGTTTCTGTGGTAACTTGAAGTGGTCACCTTATATCATTAGAATAAAGTCCTGTTCTCTGGAGTAAATTGAGAACCTCCCCTTTGTTTTCTGTGTACCTGTATTTTGTTTGGAGTTACCCTATCAGTGCAATGTAGCAGTAGTTATGTTACTAACAACAATTTTGTGAGATGTTTATTATTCTCATTTTACAGATGAGGAAACTGAGGCTTGGTGAAGTTACGAAACTTGTCCAAAGTCACACAGCTTACTGTAAAGGGCACAGCCAAGATTCAGAGCCAGGTCTGTCCAACTTCAAAACTCTTAATTACAGCCATGAAACTTTGAAATAGCTGTTAAGTATCAACCTATAATTAGTTGTATTGCTATTAATGTTGCTTAATAAGTTTAACTGTTACTAATAATTTTTTTAATGGTGAGTTTTTTTGTCCATGGTTATTTTATGTATCTTTTAAATATTGTGAAAAGAAGTGTAACGTAGTGATTAAGGGTCTGGGCTCTGGAGACAGATTCCTGGGTATGAACCCTTAAGCTTCTCTATTTACTTGTGTGACATTGGGAAAGTGACTTAACTTTTTCTGTACCTCAGTTTTTCTGTCTGTAAAATGGTGATAGTAATATTACCCACCTGATAAAGTTGTGAAGATTAAATTATATAATATGGACAAGAGCACTTATAATAGTACCTGACTCACAGTAAGCAATCAATTATCATTTCCTAGCAGTTAGTAAAACAAATGATCATTATTTCTTTATTAGGAAACTGAACAAGGAAAGTTTAAGCACCAATATAAAGTATCACAAAATTCACTTAAACCAAAATTAAATTTGAATAAGTTAAACCTAGGGAAAATCATATATTTAATCAATTTCAGATCTGTGGTAGAGCAAACTGGGCAGCTGCTAATGAGCCTCACATGCACAAGGAAGATATTTTACGTATAAGGACCAAACATAGTTCCACTATAAATACCCTTGAGCCCTATATGATCATTGTATTATGAATGTACTTTGTCTGTTTTCCCCTTGTAAATGAGATTTGTATTCAGAATAGGTGTTTACATTTTTAAGTGGCTTTTAAGGAGATCTTTTGGCAGTGTGCATAGATAATTACAAACAACCAAAACATTATGTGTTATGTAAGATGTTGGCAACATTTCATCACTTGCAGGAGTAGTTATCAGAACTTACATTGTGTTGAATGTGCAGTGATTGACTTTTGAACTAGTGGTGCCACAGCACTTTCAGCTAGAACTCATTCATGTACTCTTTACTCATACTTGGTCATTACAGCTATAAGAATTCTGAAGTGCCATATCCACTATTACTATAATTTAGTTAAAGTAAAATATGTGATTAGTGACTAAGAAGTTTATACCAATTGCAGAAATATTCATAAATAGAAGTATTAAATGTTTTTTATTTGAGAGAGAGAGTGAGCACAAGTGGGGGTGGAGGGCAGGGGCAGAGAGAGGGGGACAGAGGATCTGAAGCTGGCCATGTGCTGACAACAGAGTCTGACGCTGAGCTCACACTTAGAAACCGCAAGATCATGACCTGAACCAAAGTCGGACACTTAACTGACTGAGCCACCCAGGTGCTCCAGATCGCTGTAACTATTTTAAAAAAGATCTTTGTAAGTTTTAATCTACACATGCATTTAATTCTCTTTTATGGTACTGAGTCTTCCTATCCTTGAACATGGTATGTCTTTCTAGTTATTTAAATATTTAAAAACATCTCAGTAGAAGCACCTGGGCGGCTCAGTCGGTTAAGTGTCCGACTTCACCTCAGGTCATGGTCTCATGGTTTGTGAGTTCAAGCCCCGCGTCGGGCTCTGTGCTGACAGCTCAGAGCCTGGAGCCTGCTTCGAATTCTGTGACTCCCTCTCTCATTCTGTCCCTCCCCTGCTTGTGTTCTCTCTCTCTCTCTCTCTCTCTCAAAAATAAACATTAAAAATTAAAAAAAAATATTTTAGTCAAGTTTTTTTCTTTTTCTCTGTAAATATCTCTCAGATCTTCTCTTTGAATTATTAGATGCCTTATTTCTTGTTACTATTGTAAATAGTATATTTTTCCTCTTTTGGTTTTCCTATCCATTTCTATTTGCTGATGTAGGCTTTTTTGGTATATAGATCTATGTTCAGTCACCTTACTAAATTACTTTATTAAAATAATGTGAATGAAAATTGTGTCTTCCTTTGCAATGCTTACATCTTTTCTCTCTTTTTTTTCGTCTTATTATGCTAGTTAGGACTAGCAGTATAACATTCAATACAAGTATTAATAGTGGGCATTCTTATGTTGCACTTAATTCTTAAAAGTGAGTGCTTCATAGGGCACCAGAGGGGCTCAGTTGGTTAAGCGTCCAACTTTGGCTCAGGTCATGACCTCACTGTTTGTCAGTTTAAGCCCTGCATCGGGCTGTGCTGACAGCTCAGAGCCTGGAGCCTGCTTCGGATTCTGTGTCTCCCTTTCTCTGCCCTTCCCCTGCTTGCATTCTGTCTCTTTCTCTCTCTCTCAAAAATAAACATTAAGAAAAAAGAAGCTAGTGCTTCTTATGTTTCACTATTTAGAATAGTGCTTGCTGTAGTTTTTTAAGTTTCTCTATTTAAGTAATCTGTACACCCAGCATGGGGCTCGAACTCATGACCCTGAGTTCAAGAGTAAAATGCTCTTCCAGCTGAGCCAATCAGGTGCCCAGTGTTTGTTGTAGATTTTTTATAGATATGCTATAGGTTAAAGACATTTCTGTTGCTGGTTGGCTAAGATGTTTTTTTGTGTGTGAAGAATGAGTATTAAATTTTATCAGATGCTTTTTCTGTACTTGTGAAAAGATGATATATTGTCCTTCCTTATTCTGTTAAGGGTGGTAAATGATGATAGTATTTTTTTTATATACAAGTGGATTTAGTTTATTAGTGTTTCATTTAAGATTTTTGTATCTATATTCATGGGTAATATTGGCCCATAATTTTATTTCTTATATTATCTTTGTTTGATTTTGGTATTCAGATCATACCAGCCTTGGGGTGCCTACCTGGCCGAGTAGATAGAGCATGTGACTCTTAATCTCAGGGTTATGAGTTTAAGCCCCACGTGGGGCGTAAATCTGTTAAAAAAATAAATTGATAAAAACAAATGTGAAAAAGATTATAAAAACCTCAAAGAATGAGTTGAG
>NW_027551569.1:8055749-8182241 GCF_008692635.1 Crocuta crocuta
ATAAGACTAGAAATATCTGGGGTACCTGGGTGGCTTGGTCGGTTGAATGTCAGACTCTTGATTTTGGCTCAGGTTGTGAACTCAGTTGTGGGATTAAGACCCATGTTGGGCTCAGCACAGAGTGTGGTTGGGATTCTCTCTCTCCTGCTCTCTCTGCCTTCCCTGCTTGTGCTCTCTCTCTCTCTCAAATAAATTAATTTAAAAAAAAACCAGAATGATCTGTTTCTTGAACATATGGCGAAACTTCTGTTGAATTGTCTGGGTTTAGTATTTTGGGGGGAGTGCGTGGGCTCAGTACTTTTTTGGTAGGTATGTATTCAGTTTTCTAATGGTTTTATTTAAATTTTCTATTTATAGTTAGATCAGTTTTTAGAAAAATTTTTTCTTTGGGGTTCCTGGGTGGCTCAGTCAGTTGAGCATCTGGCTTCTGCTTGGGTCATGATCTCACAGTCTGAGTTCAAGCCCCATATTGGGCTCTGTGCGGACAGCTCAGAGCCTGCAGGCTGCTTCAGAATCTGTGTCTCCCTCTCTCTCTCTCTGCCCCTCTTCTGCTCACGCTCTGCCTCTTTCTCTCTCTCAAAAATAAATAAACATTAAAAAAAATTTTTTTAATAAAAAATATTTTTTTCTTTTTTAGGCTTTCACCTATTTTGTCTTTTTAATTTTTTTGGTTTCTTTGTGTGTGTTTTTGTGTTTTGTTTTGTTTTTTAAGTCTTTGGCATGGGGTGGCTCAGTTGATTAAGCCAGCTGACTCTTGATTTTGCCTCAGGTCATGATCCTCACAGTTCGTGAGTTTGAGTCCTGTGTTGGGCTTTGGGCTGACAGTGCTGAGCCTGTTTAGGATTGTCTCTCCCTCGCTGCCCCTCCCTTGCTCACGTGCATGTGCATGCTTTTGCTCTTTCCCTCTAAATAAATAAATAAAAGTATTTGGCATAAGGTTGTTCAAAGCATTCTTTTGTTATTTTTTAATTTCTGCTTAGTATTTCTTTCTTTTTTATTCCTAATATTTTTTGTGACTTCTGTTTTTCTTCATCAGTCTTGCTAAAGGGTTTATATATATTCTTAGCTTTGTCAGAAACCAGTCTTGACTTTGATTTTCTCTACCCTGTGTTTTCTGTTTTAATAATTTTTGGACTTTCTCCTTTTAAGTGAAAAGCAGAATCTAATATACGGACATTAGGGTATCTCATATTTTCCAAGGACAAGATTTCTTGAAGAAATTATTTATTTATTTATTTATTTTTTACAAATAGTTTATTGTCAAGTTGGTTTCCATATAACACCCAGTGCTCATCCCCACAAGTGCCCTCCTCCATGCTGATCACCCCCCTTCCCCTCTCCCCACCCCTATCAGCCCTCAGTTTGTTCTCAGTATTCAAGAGTTTTTCATGGTTTGCCTCTCCCTCTCCCCCACTATTTACCCTCTTCTTCTCCCCCTTGGTCCTCTGTTAAGTTCCTCTTAATCCTCCTATATGTGCAAACATATGGTATTTGTCCTTCTCTGCCTGACTTAGAAGAAATTTTTTTAATGTTTGTTTATTTTTGAGAGAGAGACAGAGCATGAGCAGGGGAGGGGCAAAGAGAGAGGGAGACACAGAATCCAAAACAGGCTCCAGGTTCTGGGCTGTCAGCGCAGAGCCCAACACAGGGCTCACACTCAAAAGCTGCGAGATTCTGACCTGAGGTGAAATCAGACGCTCAACTGACTGAGCCACCCAGGTACCCCCCAAGTACAGGATTTCAGTAGGCCTTAAGAACAGCTGGACTCAGGGTCTCACAGTGCTACAAGGACTTTACTTTTTCCTCTATTCTTTGAGTCTGTTTCTTTTTTCTCATCGTCAGCTGGGTTTTCTATTCTTCAGGCTACATGTCAGAAAATGGTGACAGTGATCCTCTGAGTTTGATGTCAGTTCCAACTTTGTGTGCTCTTGATTCCTCCAGTGATTTCAGATTTTTCCATCTGGATCACTTCTTTGTTTTTGAATTTTTTTTTTCCCTTTAGAATTCTCTTTAATGAGATTTTTTGTAGTAAGCTCTGTTTTTGTTTGTTTTATCTGAAAGTATATCACTTTTTTTGATAGATATTTCACTAGGTATAAAATTATAGGCTGGCAGTATTTTTTTAGTCTTTGGAAGAAATAATTTCACTCCCTCTGGTTTCCATTCTTGCTTTTGATAAATTAGCTGCCTAATAGTTGTTCACTTAAGTGAATGTTTTTTTTTTTTTAATTTCTGGCTGCTTTTTAACTTTAATATGCTGTGCCTAGGTATAGATTTCATTTATCCTGTGTGAGACTTTTACTGTGCATTGCTTATTTTCCCTGGAAAAAATATTTGTGGTTCTTCCTTGAGACCCAAGAAGGAATTAATTGCATTGCTTCAAGAGTACATGCCTTTAGTTTTTTCCCCCCAGATACCTCAGGGTACTGCAATTTGGTGATTAAATTTATCCCTTGAGGTTTTGTGCCACCCTATTGGGGTAACTTTGGATTGCATATATGTATATGGGCCTTCTTGTCTACATTCTCTTAGGAATTCTTGTTCTCTTCTGCATCAAGAAGACAAATTTCCTTGTCGTTTGGTGATGAGATGTGGGAAAGGGTGGACTGGGTTTACTTTCTGTTTACTCTTTTCCTGAGCATGAAACTTTGGTTGGGGGTGGGGGAGGGTCTCAGCTTTATGGAGAAAGGGTCTCCTATTAGATTTTTCGTGTTGCGGGGCGCCTGGGTGGCTTAGTAGGTTAAGCGTCCAACTTTCGCTTAGGTCATGATCTCGCGGTTCGTGGGTTTGAGACCTGTGTCCGGCTCTGTGCTGACTGCCAGCTCAGAGCCTGGAACCTGTTTCAGTCTGTGACTCCCTCTCTCTCTGACCCTCCCCTGCTCACGCTCTCTCTCTCTCCTAGAAATAAATAAAAAACATTAAAAAAAAATTTTAGATTTTCCGTGTTGAATAGGTCTTATTCTTTGATTTCTATTTTCTTCCAAGAGATCATCAAAATTGAAGCTCAGTTTGGTGAGTTACGCAGATGTATACAGGATAAAAACTCTTTCCTTATGCCACTTCTCTCTTTGAGTTTCTGCTTAAAGATTTTGGTCTCATTATTCCTTTATGGTCTTGTCAGCTCTTCATGCTTCAGTGTTTTAATATTTTTTGAAATATAATTTTACCCATCACTTTTAGCTGTTTTCAGTGAGAGAATTGGGAGAATCTAGCCTGATGTATTACTGGAAGTGGAATTTTTTTCTAATTTCTTTGTGTTTTCTTTTTTGTGATCCCTTCAATTTTAGTATATGTGCTGCCGAAGCGAGCACTTTTGTGATCCCTTCAGACAAATGCTTAATTCACCAATTACTGGGCTTTTTATCCCCCTACATAAGCAATTAAAATTATACATTTAGGTCTTTCATCTATTTTGAATTTATTTTTATGTATGGTGTAAGAAATTGGTCCTGTTTCATTTTCATGCATGTTGCTAAATTAACAACTCAAGAAGCAACAGATATTGGCGAGGATTCGGGAGAAGGGGAACCTTTTTGCACTGTTGGTGGGAATACAAACTGGTGCAGCCACTCTGGAAAACAATATGGAGGCTCCTCAAAAAATTAAAAATAAAACTACCCTATGACCCATCAAGTTTACCCAAAGGATACAAAATTTATCCAGAGGATACAAAAATGCTGATTTGAAGGGGCACATGCACCCCAATGTTTACAGTGGGCCTGTCATTGATAGCCAAATTATGCAAAGAGCCCAAATGTCCATTCACTGATGAATAGTTAAAGAAGAATAGATATCAATATACCTATATTGATATAGTTATAGATATTCTCAGCGGAATACTGCTTAGCAATGGAAAAGGATGAAATCTTAATATTTGTGGGGTGCCTGGGTGGGTCAATCACTTAAGCATCTGATTTTGATTTCTACTCAGATAATGGTTTCACAGTTTGTGAGTTCAAGTCCCATCTTGGACTGCACTGTCAGTGCAGAGCCTGCTTTGGTTATTGTCTGTCTGTCTGTTTCTCTCTCGCCTCTCCCTCCCCTCCCCTGCATGTCTCTCTCTGTCTCTATCAGTAAATAAACTAAAAAAAAAAAAAAAAAAAAAAAGACGTCTTGACATTTGCAACAATGTGGATAGAACTAGAGTGTTATGTTAAGTGAAATAAGTCAGTTAGAAAGATACCATGTGATTTCAGTCATGTTGAATTTGAGAAACACAACAGATGAACATAGGGGAAGGGAAGGAAAAATAAGATAAAAACAGAAGGAGGCAAACCAGAAGTGACTCTTAAATAGAACAAACTGGATTGCTGGAGGGGAGACAGGTGGGAAATGGGTTAAATGGGTGAGGCATCAAGGAGGGCACTTTTTGGGATGAGCACTGGGTGTCATATGTAAGAGATGAATCTCTGGGTTCTACTCCTAAAGTCAAGCTACACTGTATGTTAACTAACTTGAATTTAAAAAAATATATAGGGGCACCTAGATGGTTCAGTCGGTTAAGTGACTGGCTCAGGTCATGATCTCATGGTTAATGAGTTTAAGCCCCACATGGGGCTTTCTAATGTCAGTGCTGTGCCTGTTTTGGATCCTCTGTCCCCCTCTCTGCCCTCCCCCGCTTATTCCGTCCCTCTCAAAAATAAACAAACATTTCAAAAATTATACATTTATAAGTGACTTACAAGGTTTGAAATGGAATATTTTCATTATTTTTAACTATATGCATTTAAGATTTTTCATTTGCTATTATCATTTTCAATTATATTTGCTTCTTTAAGCCATGGTCTATGATCTTCAAGTCAATTAGGAGTTTTGAAATACATGAATTTTAAAAGATTTATCTTATTTGTTATATTTAATTCACCTCTAAAAAAAATTCATGATTTTCGGTTAGGTTCACAAAGCAAGACTTAACTATGTGCTATATATAAAAGATATAAAAAGTGATCTAGAAAAGCTAAAAATAAAGGGAAAGGCAAAGATATGCAAGGCAAATGAAAACAATATGAAAGTATGGGTTGCTCTGTGACCACTCTATTTATTTATTATTAATCATTATTTTTAAAAATTTTTTATGTTTATTTATATTTGAGAGAGAGAGAAAGAGACAGAATGTAAGCTGGGGAGGGGCAGAGAGAGAGAGAGAGAGACAGACAGAATTTGAAGCAGGTTCCAGGCTCTAAGCTGTCAGCACAGAATCTGATGCTAGGCTTGAACTCACAGACCGTGAGGTCATGACCTGAGCCACCCAGGCGCCCCTGTGACCACTCTTTTTAGGGACTTTTCTCCCCTGATAACAAACTTTAGTGAATAACTAGTATTCCATATCCTTGAGACTTTTTTGAGGTTCTTGGGAGATTGATTTTATATTTATAATTGAATGGTCATTTTTCTTTCTTCTTCTCCTGCTCCCCCCCTTTTCCTTCTACTCTTCTCTTTACTTCCTCTTTTCCTTACACTTTAACATCTCTGAAACTGGGTTCCATCTCTTATTGGTATGCATCTTACTACTGATGATATTTCACAGTTAATGGACAGTTAATAATAATTTCGGCAGCATTTTTTTCTCTTAGTGCAGCGTATTTTGCAATCTCTGGCATCTTAGTTTTGGTGAAATATACATTTTACGTATCATGACCCCATGTCCTGCTTGAAATGCTCCCCTTTTTTGTCTTTCCTATCCTTTGCTTATAGCATTCAAGACCTTAAGGGTTGGAAATAATCTTTAGTATTTCATGCTCGTTCCTTTTCTTCCAGCACCTAGCATAATATGCTGCTGGACACAGGGTTTTAAAGAAATAAGGGAAATGTGTACATATAATGTATCATAGCATGGTCTCTTATATATTAATATTAGCGATCAATTTTTTAGCTTGTAAGAGAAGATAAATATGTTATGTTTTGGATAGAAAGAACTCAATGATTCCTTTATAAAGCAGCTTTGAGAATTCATTGGATCGATGCTTAATCCTCTGATGATGTTCAAAGGTTTAACCAATGAAACAAAAAAAATTATGAAATAGAACACTGTGAAGAAAATAAAGAGTGGTACAATACAGAAAAATAGAGAATGGTATTTAGAAAAAGGAAAAAAGGGGGCACCTGGGTGGCTCAGTCAGTTAAGCGTCTGACTTCGGCTCAGGTCATGATCTCACCGTTCGTGGGTTCGAGCCCCGCGTGGGGCTCTGTGCTGACAACTAGCTCAGAGCCCGGAGCCTGCCTCAGATTCTGTGTCTTACACTCTCTCTGACCCTCCCCTGCTCACGCGCTCTCTCTCTCTCTCTGTGTGTCTCAGAAATAAATAAAAAACATTTAAAAATTTAAAAAAAAAAAAGAAAAGAAAAAGGAAAAAAGAAGGCCTTACCAACAAGATATATTTTTTAAAATACTTGCACATCTGCAAATATTTCTCTTTTTTTTAAATGTTTACTTTAGAAAGAGAAAGAGAGCATATGCGGGGGTGGGTCTGAGAGAGTGGAAAACACAGAATCTGAAGCAAGCTCCGTGTTCTGAGCTGTCAGTACAGAGCCTCACACGGGGATTGAACTCACAAACTACGAGATCATGACCTGCGCTAAAGTCCGACACTTAACCAACTGAGCCACGCAGGTACCCCAATAAGATGTTTAGGTTGAGACTTGACATGTGAATGAAAGACAAGTTCTTGAAGGGTCTGAAAGAAAAGCATTTCAGAGAGAGAGAAATAGCCCCAAGTGGGAGAGAGCTTTTAATTAACTGAAAGACTCATAGCTGGGGAGAGTGCCACCTCAAGGTAAGAGAGGCAAGCAGGAGCTATACCTTAATATGTTAACATTTACTCAGCATTTGTGATGTGTTGGGCACTGTTGCAAGCATTTCTGGGGCATTATCAATTATTCTGCTATACTGACTTCCCAAATGCTGAGAGTTTGGATTTAATTTGAAGGTACATTAGAAAGCCATGGAACTATTATGCAGTGCATGATCCATTTTATATTTTTAAAGATTACACTGACTACTTTGTACACAGTTGATCAGAGGGAGACAGAGGAAATAAAGATAAATACTAGTTGATGGCTTATACTAGTAAGATAAGAGGCAAAGTTGTTTGGGACCGTGGTTCAGGTGGTGGAGATAAAGAGCAATGGACAAATTTAAGAGAATATTTTACAAGTCTTTTGTTAATGGTTTGGATAAGGGGAGAGGATTGTTGAGGGAAAAGACATCTGACCACAGAGCAGAGAGGGTTAAAGAATTTAAAGAGATGATGTATGTAGATGATATGTGAAGTTATTTGTGAGGAAGGGAGAGAAGAGCTGTTTTTAACATTCTTATTTCTATAATTTTTCCAGTGACATTTCTGTCTCTCTCTTTTAAATTCTTGGAACCAAATATATTTTTATTCTAGTCTGCCTCTCCAGATTCCAGCACCTTTTTCTCATCCCACACTTAACAGATGCTGAGAGGAGGGAAGTCAATGTAAAAGTAGGCTAGCATTCTCAGCAATTCTGCCCTTTTTCATCAGGATGTTCCTTGCTAAATCAGTCCTTGCTATATCGGAGGAAAACCATTTTGTTTTACAAGTACAGTTTAATTTTTGAAGGAACACCATTTTAATGAAGTCAGTTGTATATATCTGTATTGTGAGGTTAGGTTGATGGTCGTATTTTTATGTTCAGTCTTACCATGCCTTAAAAGGTAAGGGTGAGTATAGCTGAATTGCAAATTCGTTTCACCAATTGTTTTCTCAACTGAAAGGCAAGAGACCAACTAACTAAAAGATAAAATTGATTGTGTAACCAACTGAAAGAAAAAATTCTCAGAAATAGCTTTTTTTCTTTAATATTACAGGTTTTTGAAATATTACAGGTTCAGCTTTTGAAACCACTATTGATTGCAGTTTTAAGTAGACAGGTTCTTTATTCATTTTATGAAGCTCTAGTTTTCTCTCATGTCTTTCAAGAGTGAACAAAGAAGCCAAAGCCACCTATCTAAACAAAAGAAAGAATTTTGTAGATAAGATAAGTGGGAAGATTAAAATGAGGAAGATAGAAACAGAAAATTAAACTCAGATGACAGATCAGGATCATAAAATTCTGTTTAAATCCATGGTCCTTAACTTTTCGATAGTTACAAAATCCTTTGAGATTCTGATAAAAGTTGAAGAATCTGGTCCCAGAAAGTGCACAGACAATTGCACATTCAAGTTTGTACATAGTATTAGGGCATTACTAAATCTGAAGAGCCTGGTGCATGATGCCCTGGTCAAGAACACCTGGTCTAAAAGTCAGTCAGAGCTAGGGAGCATCTGGCTGGAGAGTTTTGACATTCAAACTGTGACTGTGTTTCCTTCTCAAATACCAGTCTTTAGGACAGCCAAGGTTAATTTGTTGTTTTTAAACCTCTGGTCTGACAGCTGATAGCAAAACAACTTTTAGTTTAAGCAATTGAAAAATTAGAATAATCTGCTCTTAAAATCTTTTCTTTGAAAATGCTGTATGTAGGTAGCAGAACTTTCTGAAATAAGGCTACTGTATTGTATTCAGGATAACCTAACACATAAAGCTCATTAAATTTGAACTGGAATAGAAACACATTTCACATTAACAAAACCAGCCCTTTATTCTTTCTACCTTTCCATGAATATGATTGTAAGTTAATTTTTATCATAAAACTGGCTGAACTTTTAAAATGAATTTTATTGGGGCACTTGGGTGGCTCAGTTGGTAGAGCATCTGACTTCAGCTCAGGTTATGATCTCGAGGTCCATGAGTTCAAGCCTTGGGTCGGACTCTGTGCTGACGGCTCAGAGCCTGGACCCTGCTTTGGTTTTGTGTCTCCCTCTCTCTCTGCCCTTCCCCTGCTCACTCAGTCTCTCTCTCTCAAAGTTGAATAAACATTAAAAAAATAAAATAAATTTTATTAATTCTGTAAGTTTAATATTGAGCATTTTTATTTTACTGCAGATGATGAAGCCGTACTTTGTTGCAGTTCATTTGGCTCAGTGCCTAAGTGGAACACTGAGCCAGTGATAAGTTATAAATTGTTTCCTGTTAGGCAAATTATGCCAGTTAGACCAGTATTTAATGTAATCCCGGATTCTTAGAATTCATTGATTGAGTAGGAGATTGACTAGGTGACCTACTGTTGAATCCTTTGCCATATAGAAAGTCTACAATTCCTTATATGTTTTTAACTTACATTTAATTTGGTGAAATAAAAAGTTTTTTTCACTCTAAATGTCTTTTATGACTTGAAAGCATGTTAAACATCATAAGAAATAGTAGAAATCAAAGAAAGAAACTTCAGAAATGAAATACTTTTTCCTGTGGTACAATATTCATCTTTAATGATTATTTAATATGTCATTTTTAGCTTAAATTTTAGTGAGTGAATCAAAAAATGTTTTTGGCAAATGGACAGTCAGTGTATTTCTTTCCTCATAATTCTTCCTGTAGAATTCTGGAATAGAAGTGTGAGGAAGAATATAGTGGGTTGGTATATGTTCATATTCAACCATATTTGTTCAGAGAATAATAAAGTAAAAGTTAAAAGCAATAAAATTAAATTTAGGTTCTGTTTGCTTTTCTACTCAGCAAGTTTCTTCTCTACAGTGTTTTTGTGCCTTCCATAGTATGAGCATACCGTGTGGTTCTAGTGCTGGATAGATGGTTTTCTCATGGCATAGTTCCTAAGCATAAGGCAGCTACTTTAACTGTATTCAGTTGAAAATAGCAAACTGTTCCATACTAGAAAAAATCCTGTTTATGTTGGATTTATTGCAAGATAGGGTAATACTCTACTTCATGGATGATTTAAGGTATTCCCAAGATAATTATAAATTTATGTGATTTTTGCTTTTAGTGCTATCTTTGGAATAGCCCAGTGGGATTAAAGTTTCCTGAAAAAAGAAGTTTAACTAATTTAAGGAAATTTGTGAGTTTTTTTTCAGGTTTTCAAAAATGGTGCCTATGGTATAATATTTTAGTTTATATATTGTTGCATTTGGAACTAGTTAATACAGTTATTAAAACTAGAGTAATCTTACCATTTTGGTTAACTTTGTTTTTCTTAGAAGGAAACAATCCTAAGTGTCAAGGTCAAGTTTCCTGAATGTCTTTTATATCTCCTACGTATATCAAATTTGTGCTATAGTTTTGGGGTTTTCCCCCTCCTCATAGTTAACTTTCTGAAGCATACTCTTGTCCACGCTTCCTTATAATTTATATATGAGAGGGGCATAAAGTTAGAGGTGTGGTTGTGACTATAGGACAAATAAAAGCAAACAAATATAGTTTAGGGGAGAAAAACTCTAGAAAGAAAAGTTCTCATTTCTCTAAGGTTTATAACTCTAAAGGGCTTTGGTCTATTCCAAATTTGGCTGGAAAGACTAAATTTCAGTGACTTTATTTTTTTAAATAAAAGTGGGAAAGTTTTTTAACTTTTATAATTATGTGTGATTTATTTTTTTTACTCTTTGTTAGATGTCTCTTAATTATGTGTGTGTATGTATTTATATTTTTACACTCCCTTCTCAGCCCTCAGTTTCAGGAAAGGATTTTAGGTGACTTGCTTTCTACCTCCTTAATTACCACCTAAAATTTTTAAATAGTTGATATATCCAAAAGAATATATGTAACATATGTGGGATATAGAGCATAATGAAGTGAAAACTTGTGTATCTACAACTCAGTTTAAGAATTAGAACAAGAGTGGCTGTGTGGCTCAGTCAGTTGGTCATTCGACTTCAGCTTGGGTCATGATCTCATGGTTCATGAGTTTGAGCCCCACATCAGGCTCTGTGCTGACAGCTCAGAGCCTGGAGCCTGCTTCAGATTCTGTGTCTCCCCCTCTCTCTGCTCCTCCCCTGCTCCCCACTGTTTCTCTTCCGTCTCAAAAATAAATAAACATTTTAAAAAAGTTTTTTTTTTTTTTTTTAAAGAATTAGAACATTACTGGGTCTCCTGGGTGGCTCAGTCAGTTAAGGGTCCAACTTCAGACCATATCATGATCTCACAGCTTGCGAGTTCAAGCCCCACATCAGGCTCTGTGCAGACAGCTCAGAGCCTGGAGCCTGCTTTGGATTCTGTGTTTCCCTTTCTCTCTGCCTTCCCCTATTCACACACTATCTCTCTCTTCAAAATAAAACATTAAAAAAAAAGATTTAGAACGTTATTTAACATTCGCATTATAGGGATCCCAAAAAGAGAAGAGAAAGGGGGACAGAAAATTCATTTGAAGAAATAATATTTGAAGACTTCTTAAATCTGGGAAAGGAAACAGAAATCCAGATCCAGGATGCAAAGAGAGCCACCAACAAAATTACACCAAGACACATAGTAATTAAAATGGCAACAAGTAGTGAAAAGGAGAGAATTTTTAAAGCAGCAAGAGAAAAGAACACAGCTGTCCATATACAAGGGAAATCCCACAAGGCTATCAGCTGATTTTTCAGCAGAAACTGAAGAGCAGAAAGGAGTGGCATGATATTTTCAAAGTACTGAAAGAAACAAACCTGCAGCCAAGAATACTCTTTGCAGCAAAGTTATCATTCAGAACAGATGGAGATAGTTTTCCAAACATGGTCAGAGAAACCCATGACCACTAACCAGCCCTACAAGAAATGTTAAATGGGAGTCTTTGGAAAGGAAAGACAGAAATAAGTTAGAAAGTACCAAAGCAGTAAATTTAAGTATATCTATAAAAATCAAAGGATTCACAAAAGGATGTAAAGTATAACACCATATACCTAAAATATAGTGGGGGCGGGTAGTAAAGAATGGGTTTAAACTTAAGTGATCATCAACTTACTATAGACTGCTGTATGCCTAAGAGGTTATACATGAACCAATGGTAACCACCAATCAAAAAATCTGTGATGTATCTACAAAAGACAAAGGAATCCAAGTATATTGCTAAAGAAAGCCAGCAAATCATGAGAGAAGAGAGCAAGAGAAGAAAGGAGCAGGAAAGAACTACAACAACAGCCATAAAAGGAATAACAAAATGGCAATAAGTACATACCTATCAGCAATTACTCTGAATGTAAATGGACTGATTAGTCCAATCAAAAGACACAGGGTGATGGAATGCATAAAAAAGTAAGAGCTGCCTACAAGAGACTCTTTTCAGATCTAAAGACACATGCAAATTGAAAGGCAAGGGATAGAAAAACATTTATCATGTGAATAGAAATAAAAAGAAATCCAGGTTAGTGATACTTATATAGGACAAAATATACTTTAAAACAAAGACTAACAAGAGACAAAGGACACTACATAATCTAAAGGAAATAATTCAGTAAGAAAATATAACAGTTGTAGAAATTTATGACTCAATCTGGAAGCACTCACATACATAAAGCAGCTAATAACAAACATAAAGGAAGTAATTGATAGTAATACAGTAATGTAGGGACTTTAACAGCATATTTCATCAATGGATAGATCATCAACAAGGAAATAGTGGTTTCAAATGACACATTGGACCAGATGGAGCTAACAGATATTGAGAACATTCCTTACTAAAAGAACAGAGTACACATTCCTTTGAAGTACACATGGAACATCCTCCAAAATATATCACATATTAGACTACAAAACAAGTCTCAACAAAAAAAGTTGTTTTTTCAACTTTCAACTTCAAAAAGTTGAAGTCACACCATGCACCTTTTCTGACCACAGCACTATGAAACTGGAAATAAACCACACATACACAAACACACACACATCTGGAAAGAATGCAGATACATGGAACTTAAATACCACGCCACTAAACAGTGCATGGGGCAACCAAGAAGTCAAAGAGGAAATTTTAAAAACACGTGGAGACAAGTGAATACAAAAGCACATTGACCCAAAAACCTTTGAGTTGTAGGAAAAGCTGTTTTAAGAGGAAAGTTATTGCAGTATAAGCAAATCTCAAAAGCAAGAAAAATCTCAAATAACCTAAACATACACCTAATATTAGAGCTATAAAAAGAGCAAATGAAACTCAAAACCGGTAGAAGGAAGGAAATAATAAAGATTAGAGCAAAAATGAATGAAATAGAAACTAAAAAACAGTAAAACATCAATGAAACCAGGAGCTGGTTCTTCAAAAAGATCAACAAAATTGATAAACCTTCACCAGACTCATAGAGAGAGAGAGAGAGAGATTGACTCCTAGAAAATCAGAAATGAAAGAGGAGATTTAACAGCACAGAAATGCAAAGGATTATAAGAGAATATTATAAAAAATATATCCCAACAAGTTTAATAACTTAGAAGAAATGGATAAGTTCCTAGACATATAACCTCCCTATACTGAATCAGGAAGAAATAGAAAATTTGAACAGACCAATTACCAGCAATGAAATTGAATCAGTATTAAAAATGCTGTCAAGAAACAAAAAGTCCAGCACCAGACAACTTCACAAGTGAATTCTACCAAACAGTTAAAGAAAAGTTAATACCTATTCTTCTAAAACTATTCCAAAACACAGAAGAGGAAGAAAAGCTTCCAATTTATTCCGTGATTCCAGCATTACTCTGATACCAAAACCAGATTAAGACACTACAGAAAAAATAACTACAGGTCAGTATCTCTAATGCACATAGATGCAGTAATCCTCAACAAGATATTAGCAAACCAAATCCAACAATACATTTAAAAAATCATTTACCACAATCACACAATCAAGTGGGATTTGTTCCCAGGATGCAAGGGTGGTTCAATATTCACAAATCAATCAACATGATACATCACATCAACAAGAGAAAGGAGAAAAACCATGATCATTTCTCCCCTCCCCTGCTCCCTCCCTCTGTCTCTCTCTCTCTCAAAAATAAACATTAAAAAAATTTTTAATATTTTTTTAAAATAATCCAACTGCATAAACATAAAACTAACTACATATGCCACATTGATAAGCCATTGTTAGAAATTATACTGTTTGTGCCATTAATTCTTGGCCTTTTTAGTTTCATTATGTTTTGGGGCACCTGGGTGGCTTAGTCACTTAAGCGTCTGACATCAGCTCAGGTCATGATCTCACAGTTCGTGGGTTTGAGCCCCGTGTCAGGCTCTGTGCTGACAGCTAGCTCAGAGCCTGGAGCCTGTCTTTGGATTCTGTAACTCCCTGTCTCTCTGACCCTCCCCTGCTCACACTGTCTCTATCTCTCTGTCAAAAATAAATAAAACATTAAAAATATTTAGTTTCATTATGTTTTTCCAACAGATAACATCAATTCAGCTTGTGGCTCACTATGTGAATCAGTTATTGTTACTTACTGTGTATTAGAGAATATTTGTTTAAAGACACAATAGCCGTATATCTTACATTACTGAACTGGCCATAGAAGAAGATTCTTTTAGAAATTTTAACCTCCTTAGTTGCTGAGTATAACAAGTCAGATGAACCTTTGCTTACTAGTTAAGTTTTTCTTAACAGAGAATTGGTTTAGAAAGCTTTCCTTTATTTGGAGTTTTATTTTGCCATTCTTTGTGTATGATGTTTTAGGGGGCATTTAGGAGTTAATCCTATAATTAGTTTGTCTCTTCCCTTTAATGCAGGCTTCCTGTGGTTAGGGACAGTTATTTCTTAACAATCAGTAAACTTGCACATGAAACTCCTACTGTAGTACTATTCACACATTGGATATCTTATATTTATTATATCTTGTTCTTGTTTCCTGTGTAGAGCAAATTACTCTAAAATGTGCATGAAATCCATCATACATTCCTACACTTAGGTACTGTTGAAGAAATTTGTTTATTTTGTCAAGCATGAGGTTAAATTACCATGAAAAGTATGACAATTCAACTGATCTTTTGACTGATATTGTAGATAAGACTTCCTGTTTGAAACAGCTGAACTGTTTGTGTTTAATTTCGGCATTAATAGTGGACTCTCATATACCTCTCTCCCATTTAAATAGTCTTAGTGTGATTTCAACAGACACTGTATCAGTAAACAGTGTATTTTCTAGAGCTGTTGAGGAAATCAGATTCAGGAGCACTTGTACTATTAACCATCTGGATCCAGTTCACCATCATCTACTCGATTATTATAGTAGCCTCCTAATTGTCTCCCTGGCTTCATGCTTTTTCCCTTCAGTCCATTCTTTTTTGTTTTTAAGTGAGTAATTCAATGGTATTTATTAGTACATTCACAATGTTGTACAACCACCATCTGTCTAGTTCCAAAACATTTTTTTATTCAAGTATAACTTACATACAGTGTTAAATTAATTTCAGATGTACAATATACTGATTCCACAATTCCTTACATTACTCACTGCTCAGTATGATAAGTGTACTCTTAATCGCCTTCATCTGTTTCACCCATCCCCCTGTCATCTCCCTTCTGACAGCTGCCACTTTGTGCTCTGTATATAAGAGACAGGGATTTTTTTTTGTCTGTCTTCTTTTTTCTTGGTCTGTTGGTTTTGTTTCTTAAATTTCACATATGAGTGAGATAATATGGTACTTGTGGTTTCCTCACAGATTTATTTCACTTAGCTTTGTATTCTCTAGGGTGCATGTTGTTGCAGATGGCAAGATCTCATTCTTTTTTACGACTGAGTAGTATTCCATTGTATACATATACCACATCTTTATCGATTCATCTATTCATGGACACTTGGGTTGCTTCCATATATTGGCTATTATAAATAATGCTGCAGTAAACATTAGTCTGCATGTATTTTTTGAATTAGTGTTTTCATTTTCCTTTTTTTTTTTTTTAAGTTTATTTATTTTGAGAGAGAGTATGTGGACGTACAAGCCAGGGAGGAGCACAGGGAGAGAATCCCAAGCAGGCTCTGCACTGTCAGCACAGAGCCTGACATGGGGCTTGATCCCATGAACTATGAGATCATGACCTGAGCCAAAATCAAGAGTTAAGATGCTCAATTGACTGAGCCACCCAGGTGCCCCAGTGTTTTCATTTCCTCTGGGGAAATTTACAGCAGTTGAATTACTGGATCCTGTGGTAATTCCATTTTTAACTTTTTAAGGAGCTTCCATAATCTTTGCCACAGTGGCTGTAGCAGTTTACCTGTAAAACTCACTTGAAACCTAAAGACACATGCAGATTGAAAGTGAAGGGGTGAAAAAACATTCCTCATGCAAATAGAAGTACAAGGAAAGCTGGAATAGCAATCCTTACTTAAGCAAAATAGAATGTAAAACAAAGGATGTAGCAAGAGACAAAGAAGGGCACTGTAATCATAAAGGGAACAATCCAATAAGAGCATATAACAATTATAAATGTTTATATACCCAACACGGGAGCACCTAAATACATAAAGCAACTATTAACAGACATAAAGGAAGAAATTAACAGTAATGCAATAATAGTAGGGGAGTTTAACACCCCATAAAATCAGTGGATTAGTAGATCATCCAGACAGAAAATCAACAAGGAAACAGTGGCTTTGACTGACACATTGGACCAGATAGATCTAACAGATACATTCAGAACATTCCATCACCAAACAGGGATATACACATTCTTTTCAAGTGCATCTGGAACATCTTCTAGGATAGATTATGCTAGGCCACAAAAAAAAAATTCAGCAAATTCAAAAAAACTGAAATCCTATCATGCATCTTTTCTTAAAGACATTTTTTTAATGTTTATTTTTGAGAGACAAAAAGACACACAAGCTCAAGTAGGAGAGGGGCAGAGAGAGGAAGACACAGAATCTGAAGCAGGTTCCAGGCTCCACACTGACAGCACAGAGCCCAATGTGGGGTTCGAACTCATAAACCGTGAGATAATGACCTGAGCAGAAGTTGGTGCTTAACAGACTGAGCCACCCAGGTGCCCCATCATGCATCTTTTCTGATCACCACATTATGAAACTAGAAATCAATCACAAGGGGAAAAAAAATCTGGAAAGAACACAAATATGTGAAGTATAAAGAACATGCTTTAAATAATGAATGGTTTAACCAAGAAATCAAAAAGGAAATCTTTGATCCATTCTTTAAAAAAAAAAAATTTTTTTTTTTTTTTTTTTTTGAGAGAGACANTGGACACTTAACCAACTGAGCCACCCAAGTATCCCTCTTCAATCCACTCTTAACCCAGCAGCCAAATGGAAAACATAAGTTCTATTTAGAACCTTGAATGACTTCCCATTTCTCTCAGAGTAAGAATCAGTGTTTAGCCTACAGGAGCCTATATGACTTTGCCCTGTGTAACCCATCTGGTCTCATCTTTCCTACTCTAATGTCTTCATTTTACACTGAACACACTGACCTCCTTTCTTTTTTGTCAAACACTCTAGACAAGCCAGCCCCTCAGGAGCTTCGCACTGATTATTTTCTTTTTCTGGAACTCTCATCCTGTTCATATGGCTCACTTTTTTAGTTCCTTCAATTCTTTGCTCAAATGTTACTTTCTTAACTTAAAACTTTATCCCTGCCTCCAGCACTTCTGATCCCCCTCTTAACCCTTTTCATCTTTTTGTGTATAGCATTTACCATCTTCTAACATACCAGTCAGTGATGTGCTAGTAAATGTGTCACTACTAGTTCTCTGAGTGTAGTTGTAGCTTGAAGGATGGTTGATATTTCTGTTTATGCTAGCAAGTAAGGTCAAAGTGAAACATTGAAGATGTACGTGAACATTTCCCTGGTACGTTGATAATGTAAGAAACTTCTTTGCTGAATTGGATAATAGTTTCAAATACTAGAAGAATATGTTCTCCATTTTTTTATGTAGTTCATAATGTAATGGTTATAGACATCACACGCTTTTGAGTCAACTCTAACATTTTCTCCATCAGTTTTTTAGATCTAGACATTAACAATCATTCAAGCTATGATTGATAGGTTCTGCCAAATTCCATGATGTAAAATATTTCCACCATGGCTGGTTTCAAGCCATCAACATGAAGTCACTGAATGTGATGTTGTGGAGAGATATACAATAGCACAGCATTACATAGTTTTTCCACGTACAGATGCAAAATCATAAATAACTTAGATATTAAAATGTAATATCTAGAGCATAGATAATAAAATGTAATAAAGTGATCAGGAAATTATAAGTTTTTGGTATTTGTTTTAAAATCACTCATTTAGGGGGCGCCTGGGTAGCTCAGTTGGTTAAGTGACCGACCTTGGCTCAGGTCATAATCTCATGGCTTGTGAGTTCAAGCCTCGCATTGGGCACTGTGCTGACAGCTCAGAGACTAGAGCCTGCTTCAGATTCTCCCTGTCTTTCTGCCACTCCCTGGTTTATGCTCGTGTGCTCACTCATTCTCTCTCTCTCAAAAATAAATAAACATTTAAAAAATAATAAAATATACAAGGGTAGACACATGAGGGTAGTAGCAGACCTATCTACTGAAACTTGGCAGGCCATAAGGGAGTGGCAGGAAATATACAATGCGCTGAATAGGAAAAATAAACATCCAAGATTCCTTTATCCAGCAAGACTGTCATTCAGGATAAAAGGAGAGAGAAAGGTTTTCCCAGATAAACAAAAACTGAAGGAATTCATCACCACTAAACCCAGCCCTCCAAGAGATCCTAAGGGGGACTCTTTGAGTGGAATGTTGCAAAGACTACAAAGGACCAGAGACATCACTACAAACATGAAATCTTCAGATAACACAATGACACTAAATTCATATCTTTTAATAATAACGCTGAATGTAAATAGACTAAATGTTCCAATCAAAAAATATAGGGTATCAGAATGGATAAAAAAAAACAAACCATCATTTGGTATCTACATGAGACCCATTTTAGACCTGAGGACACCTTCAGATTGAAAGGGGACGGAGAACCATCTAAAATGCTCCTGGAAGTCAAAAGAAAGCTGCAGTAGCCATACTTAATATTAGACAAACTAGATTTTAAACTAAAAGGCTGTAACAAGATATGAAGAAGGGCATTATATCAGAAGATATATCAGAAGGGCTAACAATTATAAATGTTTATGCACCCAATTTGGAACACCCAAATATATAACAGTCACAAACATAAGCAATCTTATTGATAAGAGTGCAGTAATTGCAGACTTTAATACTCTACTTAAGCAGTGGACAGATCATTTAGGCAGAAAATCAATAAAGAAACAATGGCCTGTGTGTAGCAACATGGATGGACCTTGAGGGTGTGATGCTGAGCGAAATAAGTCAGGCAGAGAAGGACAAATATCATATGTTTGCACGTATAGGAGGATTAGGAGGAACTTGACGGAGGAACAAGGGGGAGAAGAAGGGCGGAAATGGTGGGGGAAAGGGAGAGAGGCAAACCATGAGAGACTCTTGAATGCTGACAAAAACTGAGGACTGATGGATGTGGGGGGGAGGGGGGGATGGGCATGGAGGAGGGCACTTGTGGGGATGAGCACTGAGTGTTATGTGGAAACTAATTTGACAATAAACTACTTGTAAAAAAAAAAAAAAAGAAAGAAACAATGGCCTGAATGATACACTGGACCAGATGAACTTGACAGATGCATTCAGAACTTTATATCCAAAAGCAGCAGAATACACATTCTTCTCAAGTGCACATGGAATATTCTCCAAGATCACATAATGAGTCACACAACAGCCCTCAATAAATATAAAAGAATTGAGGTCATACCACATACATTTTCAGATCACAGTGGTATGAAACTTGAAATCAACCATAGGAAAAAGCTTGGAAAACCTCCAAATGCATGAAGGTTAAACATCCTACTAAAGAATGAATTGGTCAACCAGGCAATTAAAGAGGAAATTAAGAAATATATGGAAGCAAATGAAAATGAAACCAAGGGGCGCCTGGGTGGCTTAGTCAGTTAAGCGTCCGACTTTCGCTTAGGTTGTGATCTTGTGGTTCGTGGGTTCAAGCCCCGCGTCGGGCTCTGTGCTGACTGCCAGCTCAGAGCCTGGAGCCTGTTTCAGTCTGTGACTCCCTCTCTCTCTGACCCTCCCCTGCTCACGCTGTCTCTCTCTCTCCTAGAAATAAATAAAACATTAAAAAAAATTAAAAAAAAAAAAATGAAACCATGACAATGCACACCCTTTGGGATTCAGCAAAGGCAGTCCTAAGAGGAAAATACATTGCAATCCAGGCCTATATCGAGAAACAAGAAAAATCCCAAATACAAAATCTAACAGCGTACCTAAAGGAAGTAGAAGCAGAACAGCAAATAAACCCCAAGGCCAGCAGAAGAAGGGGAATAATAAAGATTAGAGCAGAAATAAACAATATAGAATCCAAAAAAGCAGTAGAGCAGATCAATGAAACTAAGGGCTGGTTTTTGAGAAAATAAAATTGATAAATACCTAGCAAGACTTTTCCAAAAGAAAAGAGAGAAGACCCAAATAGATAAAATCACAAGTGAAATTGGACTTATCACATCCAACCCCTCAGAAATACGAATAACTATCAGAGAAGATTATGAAAAATCACATGCCAACAAACTGGATAACCTGGAAGAGATGGACAAATTCCTAGATACTCACACACTACCAAAACTCAAATGGGAAGAAATAGAAAATTTGAACAGACCTGTAACTAGTGAAAAAGTGGAATCAGGTATCAAAAATCAAATCTCCTAAGAAATAAGAGTCCTGGGCCAGATGGCTTCCCAAGAGAATTCTACCAGACATTTAAAATAGGGTTAATACGTATCCTTCTCAAGCTGTTCCAAAAATGAGAAACAGAAGGAAAGCTTCTGGACTCATTCTATGAAGCCAGCATTACCTTGATTCCCAAAACAAAGACTGCTAACAAGGAGAATTAGAGGCCAATATCTCTCATGAACCTGGATGCAGAAATTCTCAACAAGGTACTAGTAAATCAAATTTAACAGCATATAAGAAGAATTATTCACCATGATCAAGTGGGATTCATTCCTGGGCTGCAGGGCTGCTTCACTATTTGCAAATCAATCAACGTGATACATCACATTAATAGAAGAAAGGATAAGAACCATACAGTCCTGTCAATAGATGCAGAAAAAACATTTGACAAAATACAGCATCCTTCCTTAATAAAAACCCTCAAGAAAGTTGGGATAGAAGGAACATACCTAAACACCATAAAAGCCGTATATGAAAAGCCCACAGCTATTATCATCCTCATTGGGGAAAAACTGAGAGCTTTCTCCCTGAGATCAAGAACACGACAGGGATGTCCCCTCTTAACCACTGTTGTTTAACATAGTGTTGTAAGTCCTAGCCTCAGCAATCAGGTAACAAAATGAAATAAAAGGCATCCAGATTGGCAAAGAAGAAGTCAAACTTTCACTTTTCACAGATGACATGATACTCTACATGGAAAATCCAAAGACTCCACCAAAAAACTGCTAGAGCTGATACCAGAATTCAGCAAAGTCGCAGGATACAAAATCAGTTTACAGAAATCAGTTGCATTTCTATACACCAATAATGAAGCAACAGAAAGAGATATCAAGGANCTTAACCACTGTTGTTTAACATAGTGTTGTAAGTCCTAGCCTCAGCAATCAGGTAACAAAATGAAATAAAAGGCATCCAGATTGGCAAAGAAGAAGTCAAACTTTCACTTTTCACAGATGACATGATACTCTACATGGAAAATCCAAAGACTCCACCAAAAAACTGCTAGAGCTGATACCAGAATTCAGCAAAGTCGCAGGATACAAAATCAGTTTACAGAAATCAGTTGCATTTCTATACACCAATAATGAAGCAACAGAAAGAGATATCAAGGAATCGATCCCATTTACAATTGCACCAAAACCCATAAAATGCCTAGGGATAAACCTAACCAAAGATATAAAAGATCTGTGTGCTGAAAACTATAGAAAACTTATGAGGGAAATTGAAAAAGACACAAAGAAATGGAAAAACATTTCATGCTCATAGGTTGAAAGAACTAATACTGTGAAAATGTCAATACTACCCAAGCAATCTACACATTCAGTTCAGTCCCAATCAAAATTGCACCAACATTCTTCTCAAAAGTAGAACAAACAATCCTAAAATTTGTATTGGACCACAAAAGATCCCAAATGGCCAAAGTAATGTTGAAAAATAAAACCAAAGCCGGAGGCATCACAATCCCAGACGTTAGCCTCTACTATAAAGCTGTGATCATCACAACAGTATGGTACTGGCACAAAAACAGACACATAGACCAATGGAATAGAATAGAGAACCCAGAATTAGACCTACAAATGTATGGCCAACTAATCTTTGACAAAGCAGGAAAGAGTTACAGTGGGGAAAAAAAAAGTCTCTTTAGCAAATGATGCTGGGAGAACTGGACAGCAACATTCAGAAGAATCATACTGGACCACTTTCTTACACCATACACAAAAATAAACTGAAAATGGATGAAAGACCTAAATGTGAGACAGGAAACCATCAAAACCCTGGAGGAGAAAACATAACATCCTCTTTGACCTCAACCACAGCAACTTCTTGCTTGACATGTCTCCAAAGGCAAGGAAATTAAAAGCAAAAATGAATATTGGGACCTCATAAAAATAACAAGTCTGCACTGCAAGGGAGACAATCTATAGAACTAAAAGGCAACTAACAGAATGGGAAAAGAGATTTGCAAATGTCCTATCTGATAAAGGGTTAGTATCCAAAATCTATAAAGAACTTCCCAAACTCAACACTCGAAAAACAAATAATCCAGTGAAGAAAAGGACAGAAGACATGAATAGACTCTTTTCCAAAGAAGACATCCATTTGGCCAACAGACACATGAGAAGATGCTCAACGGCACTCATCATCAGGGAAATACAAATCAAAACCACACTGAGATACCACCTGGCACCAGTCAGAGTGGCTAAAATTAACAACTCAGGAAACAACAGATCCTGGTACAGATATGGAGAAATGGTAACCCTCTTGCACTGTTGGTGGGAATGCAAACTGGTGCAGCCTCTCTGGAAAACAGCATGGAGGTTCCTCAAAAAATTAAAAATAGAACTACTCTATGATCCAGCAATAGCACTACTAGGAATTTATCCAAAGGTTGCCGGAGTGCTGATTCATAGGGGCACATGTACCCCAATGTTTATAGCAGCACTTTCAACAATAGCCAAATTATGGAAAGAGCCTAAATGTTCATCAACTGATGAATGGATAAAGAAGATGTAGTTTACATACACAATGGAATACTACTTGGCAATGAGAAAGAATGAAATCCTGCCATTTGCAGCAACATGGATGGAACTGGAGAGTATTATGCTGTGTGAAAGAAGTCAGAGAAAGACAGATATCATATATATTCACTCATATGTGGAACTTGAGAAACTTAACAGAAGACCATGGAGGAAGTGAAGGGGAAAAAATAGTTACAGAGAGGGAGGGAGACAAACCATAGACTCTTAAATACAGAAAACAAACTGAGGGTTGATGGGGGGTGGCAGGGGAGAGGGGAAAATGGGTGATAGGTATTCAGGAGGGCACGTGTTGAGATGAGCACTGGGTGTTGTATTTAAGCAATGAATCACAGGAGTTAACCCCAAAACCAAGAGCACACTGTACACACTGTATGTTAGCCAATTTGACAATAAATTATATTTAAAAAAAATAAAAATAATAAATAATAAGTAAAATAACTTATTTAGGGGCACATGGATGGCTCAGTTGGTTAATTGTCTGGCTCTTGATTTCAGCTCAGGTTACGATCTCACAGTCCACGGGATCAAACCCAGGCCTGTGCTGACAGCATGGAGCCTGCTTGGGATTCTTTCTTTCCTTTGTGTGCTCTCTCTCTCTCTCTCTCTCTCCTTCTCTCTTAAAAGAAATAAACCTTAAAATTTTTAAATAATTTATTTAATTATATGATACATAATTTAATTTTTCTTAAAGGCTGTGTTTAATAACCAGTTTGNTGTGTGAAAGAAGTCAGAGAAAGACAGATATCATATATATTCACTCATATGTGGAACTTGAGAAACTTAACAGAAGACCATGGAGGAAGTGAAGGGGAAAAAATAGTTACAGAGAGGGAGGGAGACAAACCATAGACTCTTAAATACAGAAAACAAACTGAGGGTTGATGGGGGGTGGCAGGGGAGAGGGGAAAATGGGTGATAGGTATTCAGGAGGGCACGTGTTGAGATGAGCACTGGGTGTTGTATTTAAGCAATGAATCACAGGAGTTAACCCCAAAACCAAGAGCACACTGTACACACTGTATGTTAGCCAATTTGACAATAAATTATATTTAANCACTCCGCACACCACTGTAAATAATCTGCCTATTTATTTTCTGTCTCCTTCATAGAGGCAGGGTTTTTGTTCTGTATTGTTTATTGCCGCATGGCATGGTAGATAGTCAATAAATACTTATTGAATAAATTTTAATTAAATATTTAAGGTTTTATTGTATATAAATTAAAATTTACATAAACAAATATCCAGTGGGTGCTAGTAAAACAAAGCTTCAAAGAAATGTGAAACCTCTTCTCTCTTTTTAAATATAAAGTTTTGATTATAGCAATAGCATATAAATCTTATTTCTCTGAATTATTGGATCTAGTTTATAAATAAAAGCATGCTGCTCTGAAAGGGACAGAAAGACTTTCAAATTTGCCTTGCTGAGAGAAAGATATTATATGATCCCTTTTTTATAAAAAGAAAAAATGAAGTATGTGTACAGAAAAAAAAAGAAAAAACACTAAAGTGTCACTGGAAGTTATTTCTGTTTAGTGGGATTATAGCTTATTTGTATTTCATTCTTTCTGTTTTTTTGTGCTCTTTACAAGTAACGTTTATTACTTTGGTAAAATTACTTTAAAAGCGTTGAAAGTGCCTTCTTAGCTCAGGGGCCAGTGCTTAAATCTCATAAAAGCAGCATTGGGGTACCTGGGTGGCTCAGTTAAGCATCTGACACTTTTTTTAAAGTTTATTTATTTTGAGAGAGAGATCATGAACAGGGGAGGGGCAGAGAGACAGGGAGAGAGAGAATCCCAACTAGGCTCTGCATTATCAACCCATAGTCTGATCTGGGGTCCAAACCCATGAACCATGAAGTCATGACCTGAACTGAAACCAAGAGTCAGACACTTAACCGATTGAGCCACCCAGTGCCCCAAGCATCCAACTCTTGATTTCAACTCTAGTCATGATCTCATGGTCATGAGAATGAGCCCAGCATCAGGCTCCACACTCAAGTGTTTGCTGTTGTAATTTTAAAGCTCTGGTGGATATAAGAGTATTATGTAGAAATAGGAAAATCAAAGAGAAGAGTTTGCTTGAAAGGAAAGATAAATTTGATTTAAGGACATCTGAGTTGGAGTTGGGAGTACAAGACTGTAATTCACACCAAAAAATCAGGACTAGATATTAACTCTCTATGATACATATAAACATTATGCTTAAAATTAGTTGACTTTTAATCCATTAAAAAAAAATCTCAGTATAATCTTTAAAGTCAAGGAAGAAAAGCTACAGCTGCAAACTTAAATATTGACAGGGACATTTAGATTTTGCTAATAAGGTGAATTACATTGATTTTGAATGTTACTTAACTGCATTTCTTAGGAAAACTCCATGTAGACATGATGTATTATCCTTTTAATGTTTGGTTTGATTTGCTAAAATTTTGAGAAATTTTACAAGTATGCTCATGAGAGATACTGGTCTACAGCTTACTTTTTTTTTTAAATGTATATTTAGATTGAGAGAGAGAGCACGCGCACACACACACGAGCCGGGGGAGGGATAGAAAGAGAGGTAGAGAGAGAATTCCGAGTGGGCTCTGTGCTGTCAGTGCAGAGCCTGACTTGGGGCTCAGGCTCCCTTCCTCTCCCCCTCCCTCTCTCAAAATAAATAAATAAATAGATAGATAGACATTTAGTGCAAGGTTTCTCAATAGTGGCACTATTGACATTTTAAGCTAGATGATTCTTTGTTGTGGGGCTGTCCTATAGGATGTTTAGCAGTATCCCTGGCCAATAACCACTAGATGCCCCTAACACTTCCCAAGCAACAACCAAAAATATTTCCAGATATTGCCAGATGTGTCCAGATGGCCAGTAAATGTCCCTGGAAAACCACTGGTTTAGTGCTAAGTATTGCTTTTGCAACATCCTGTAAATTTTTATAGATTGTGTTTTCATTTAGTCCAAAATGCTTGCTGAATTCCCTTTTGATTTGTACTTTGACCAATGGGCTGTTTTGAAATCCAGTTTCCAAATATTTGGTGATTTAATTCCATTGTAGTCAGACATCATACTTTGTATGATTCCTCTTAAATTTGAGACTTGTTTTATGGCCCAGAACATGGTCCATGTTGCTAAATGTTCCATGTGCACTTGAGAAGAATGTGTAATCTGTTTTCATTGGATGGAAGACTTCTATAAATGTCAATCAGGTCTTGTTGGTTGATACTGTTATTCAAGTTTTGCTGTTTACATCCTTGCTGATTTCTGCCTACTTATTCTGTTGATTGAGAAAGGAATGTATAGCAACTCCAGCTTTATTTTGACTACTATTAATGTGGTATTTTTTTTTTTTTGTCTTTTTACTTTTAACTTATTTGTATCTTTATGTTTAAAGTAGGTTTACTGTAGGGCTAGCTGGGTGGCTCAGTTGGTTAAGCGTCCAACTTCAGCTCAGGTCATGATCTCACGGTTCGTGGGTTTCAGCCCCACACTGGGTTCTGTACTGCCATCTCAGAGCCTGCTTCAGATTCTGTGTCTCCTCTGTTCTCTCTCTCTCTCTCTCTCTCACACACACACACACACGCAAATAAGTAAATACTTTTAAATTTTTTTAATAAAAAAAGGTTTACTGGAGACAGCATATAATTGGATCTTGCTATTTTATCTGTTCTTAATGAAGAGCTAGTTGGTCTGTTTGACTACTGGATAGCTAGTGTCACTGTTTACAGTGCTGTCTTCCCTAACTAGTCTATTCCTGATCTCACCTGGAATATTTGGAGATGGGGGCCATCATAGTGGACAGAATGGAGAGTTATTGCATCCTCCTCATTGTGTCTACCTAGGACCAGGCAGTTGCATATGAAGGGAGCGCAACCCTCTGGGGACCCTGGAGAGAGCCAACAGCTGTGTCTGAGAGAGATAGGACTTTGGAATCTGACTTGTATTGTTAACTGACCAATCAAAACCTTCACTGGCCTTAGTGCTCTTTTAAACTAGGTATTAACCTGTTAGCTGTTGAGTTGTGGAAGGTGAAGGCGGGTGGGTAGGAAAGGAACTCAGCACAGTGACTATTTACTATCTAGAATGCAAGCATTGCAAAAATGTAATCACTGGTAGGACTGTATGTATTAGTACATACTGGCCAATTTTGTAGTGTGTGCACTTCTGTTTATCATGTTTGAGTAAGCTGCATACTAACTGCCTCCTAACTCCTATTAGGGAAAAAGAGAAAAATGAAGAGACATTCACAGGAAAAATTGCACCTATAATGACTGCCCATCATTGCCCTGATCTCTCCCCCAAGAGAATTGTACACACATCCCTATGTGGAAGCCCTATCAACAACCCCCTCAAATTCAACAATTCCATTTGCTGAGGCCTAAATAAAACTTAGGAGTCATATTTGGATTCTTTCTCTTCCTTACCTTCCATAATCTGTCACCAATTCCTGCCATTGACTTTCCCCACAAAAAGAATCCTGTTGATTCAGCAAAGCTGCGATTATTAAACTTACTACAACAAGGGTGATCCCCACTTTGACAGTCTTGGTAGTTAGGGGAAGTTAGGAAAGGTTATTTCCAGGGATTTGGTATTCAGACTTATGTGGTTTAAGGCATGTTCCTTCAAGATGGGGAACTACTTGGGATGGACAGAGTTTCTGACATGATATTTAGAATTAGTGGACATAATAAGAAAAGGATTTTGAAGCAATTTGTTATCCTGTCAGGAGAGCTGTTTGCCCTGATGCACACACTGTTTGCCCAGATAGGTTAGTTTGCAAGAATTTGTTGGAGCAAACAGTGAAGCTAATTACTGGTTTAGTCTTATCACTAAAGCAAAAGAAAATTTCCTGGAGCACAGTTATATCATGTTGACTCAATTCTCTCTGCTACTCTCACTTTTAAACTTTTCACTCCCCTTTTTTTCTAGCTACACCACTACCACTGCCCTAGTTCAAGCTGTTGACATAACTTGCCTAGACTATTTAAAACTCCTTCTAACTCACCTATAGTCTTTTGCCCTCAGATTTGTTTTCCATAGTGCCACCAGAGTAATCTAACCATGCAACTCTGACCATGTCATTAATGTGTGTAAAACCTTTTTAGTGGCTTCTGGTTGTTTGTAGGATAAAATCAGCACCTGATCTTTGTCTCCACTCTTCTTGAATTGCTGTCTAGCATTTGATTTCCTGCATCTATTTGTTTGTTGATGCCGTTGCCTCTACTTGGAATATCTTTTCCGTCCTATTGTAGGTGGCTAATTTTTGTTCTTCTTTTAAAAGTTAACTCGGGCAATATCTCCTATAGGAAATGTTTCCTGAATCTTGACTGTGCTTCCAGAGCATACTATGCATAGTGCTATTATTACATTAACCATATTGTGCACAAATTACCTTTTATGAGGGGAGAGAGCCACCTAAAGGCAAGTTGTCTTATTAATTTCTGTATCCACTAGCATCTGCAGTAGGGCCCAACACATAGTAAGTTCTCAGTTTTTACTGACCCAAACAAGTTGGGTCAGAAGAGGAGGACTTAAGGGAAGATAAGAGGTGATGATTTAACTTTAAATTGATGTATTTGAGGCAACACCAATGCACCTAAATAGAGGAATTTAAATATAAGAGCAAGATTATTATTATTATTATTGGGAAATCATCCCAGTTGGAGTGATAATTTGAGTTGATTATTTCACCAAGAGTGACAGTATGAACAAGGGAGCACAGATTGAGGACTGGTATTTAGGCAATACCCTCAGTGGGTGGGAGAAAGTAGAGGAAGCCCTCAGAGTATCAGCAGCAACAAAAGTAAAGATAAACCGGAGGTGTAGGGTATTGGGGTGGGGAGAGGCAACGAGGAAAGAAGTGTACAAAAGAGAGCCGGAATCATGGTGTCAAATTTTGCTGAGCAGTTAAGGAGAATGAGAACTGTGAAGAGATTTTTCTACATTTGGCAATTATGTTATGTCTAGCTAGTAGAATGGAGATGACATTTCTTTAAATTTAGTTTGTAGTACAAAGTAAGATTTTTTGTTCTCATTTTTTATGCTAACAAAAATATATCCTTTACCTGTGTTCAACCAGGACTTTCTCAAGAGGTATGATTTTCTTTATTTGGTAGTGAAGTTTAACCTTTGGAGAGCCTCTAGTGAATGTTACTTTATATTAACAGATTTCTATTTTTTTCATGTTATTTCTTTTGTCTTTGTGAGCAAAATCATTATATATAGATTACTTGAAAGCAGAATGTTTGGTCTCTCCCTTGATTATTTACAAGCCATTGGTAGTTACTCATTAAGAAGTAACAGGATACTATATTTTCATTTTGCTAAGTTCATTTTAGAACTGTTATGATTATGTCACTCATTTTCTTTTTATTTTTCTTTAATATTTTATTTATTTCTGAGAGAGAGAGGCAGTGTGAGCAGGGGAGGGTCAGAGAGAAAAGGAGACACAGAATCTGAAGCAGGCTCCAGGCTCTGAGCTGTCAGCACAGAGCCCAACGCGGGGCTCGAACCCATGAACCATGAGATCACGACCCGAGCTGAAGTCAGATGCTCAACCGACTGAGCCACCCAGGTGCCCCTATGTCACTCATTTTCAAAAAATGTTCAGTCATGAAACCCTTTCACATATATGGAATCCCAATGTATGAATCAGATAAAGTGGAGTTTGCCTGTTTGAAGCTGTGACAGGGACCTGAGGTTCTTCCTGAATTGTGTCTAGTCTTCTAACTTCCTTCTCTTTATTTCCACAACCAATCAGTAGCTCCTGGTTCCTCCATGTAGTTCCTGGGTCTCCTCCATGGAAATCCTAGGGTTACTTAAAGCATAATTTGAGGGGCATCTGGGTGGCCCAGTTGGTTAAGCATCTGACTTCAGCTCAGGTCATGATCACATGTTTGTGGGTTTGAGCCCCTCATCAGGTTCTGTGCTGACAGCTCGGAGCCTGGAGCCTGTTTCAGATTCTGTGTCTCCCTCACTCTCTGCCCCTCCCCCCACTCATCCTCTGTCTCTGTCTGTCTCAAAAATAAATGTAAAAAATTTTTAAAAAAGCATAATTTGAAAATCACTGATAAGTAACACTATAGGAATGCTGATAACTATTTTAGTATTTAAAGTCACAAGATTTTTTAAAGTTTTAAATAAATTTAAATAAATAAAATTTTAAATAAATTTTATTTATTCATTTTGAGAGAGAGAGTATATGCAGGGGAAGGAAAGGAAGAGAGGGAGAGGGAGAGAGAATCCCTAGCAGGCTCCATACTGTCAATACAGAGGCCGAAGCGGGGCTCAAACTCGCAACCTGTGAGATGATAACCTGAGCTGAAACCAAGAGTCAGATGCTTAACCAACTGAGCCACCCAGGAGCCCCAGTCCCAGGATATTTAGATTTCAAATCTTGACACTTCCACTCTGTTCTCTTATTGGTCAACAGAATGTACAACAATAAATAACTGCCCAAAGAATAAATAAACTTGTATTAAAGTTATTTAGACAGAGGCTGTATGTCTTCCTTTAAGGGAAGTTGTCAGGGTGGTTCTTCTGTCAGTGGGAGGCTGGCCTACCATTAACCTGCAGTCTCTCGCAACACCAGTGTTTCTCTCTGCTCCTATATGTCTACATTTATCCTACCTAGTAAATATTATCTAATGTGATGGGGGTCTATTTTATCTTTTTTTTCTTCAAATTTATAGTGTGCCACGTATCTGAGAGATCCTGTGTTAAGATGCAGGGGTAGTATTTAAATAAATAAGATACAGTTTACTATTAAGGAAACAGAAAATTGCTGTTAGGTTTGATGAGTGCAGAAAAAGAAGTAATCAGAGGGTATTAGTGGGAATCATATGAAATGGAAGGACCTAACCCAGGACAGCTAGGTGCTTATCAGAAAGAAAATGCTACTAAGCTTCCCTGAGGATTCCCAAGATGACTCTTCAAAGATGAGTAGACTTTAATCAGAGGCAAATGGGGAAAGGTCTTGCTAGGCAGAGGGAGGAACATACATATGGGCTCTGAAAGAGGGCATGCCTTGTTTGGAGATCTGTAAGTAGTTTAGTGTGGCTGGAGCTTAGCATGTGAATGGAGATTGGTGAGTGAAGCCAAATGAAAAAGGACTGTGTTTTGCCAAGCTTAGGAATTTGGACTTTGTCTTGAAAGTATTGTGAATCAAGTGAAGGATTTTAAGCTGAGTAATTGCATGGTCAGATTTGTGTTTTAGAAAGCACTCTGGCAGTAACCAAGAAAACAGATTAGAATGGACCTTTCTTGGAAGCAAAGCAACCATTAAGTAATAGACTTTGGCAATAATTTACACAAAATGTCTGAGAATAGAACTGATGTGGTGGGTGAGAAATGAATTCAAGATCTAAGGAGGCAAAAGCAGCAGAGTTGTTGGTCAGAGAAAGAGCGAATACGGAGATGACTTTCAGGTGCCTGATTAGGACAACTGAGTCTAGGTTACCCCCCCTGCACCTCTTTTTTTGCTAAGAGAAAGAAAATTAAGAAGGAATCAATCTCCTGGACTTTTTGCCTCAAGTTTCTCATAGTGCCAACTTGAGCAAGGATAGAGGTGCTTTTTTATTTTCTTATATTTATATTTGTATATATGTTTTAAAGTATAATATGAGGAAGTAGTAACAGGATGTATTATCAGGGAAGGTTGCTGAATTTTTGGGGGGGTGGGGAGAGTCTATTAGATTAAGGTAGACTCTTATTTAAAATAGCTTAGAAATGAGTCATCTACTTAAAGGCAAAGGAGTGGACTACCTTTTGTCCAGTTATTTGATTATTTAGTATCTACTTCATATACTCTACAAATCAATTGTGATTTGAGAAATAATATATTCATTTTTAGGAAATCCAGGGGTTTTTACATTGCTATTTGTCTGAATTTTTACCTTTCAAGAAGATGTGTGGCAAGATTGGTTTGTCTGTGTAAATTAGCTAATTTAGTAGTAGTTCTGGTATGGCATTATGCACTTTAAAATACAAAATTATTTTCCTCAGAATGCAAACTTGTATTTCAAGCTTTTCATTGGTGTCACGTGGGAACTAATGCTCAATTCCTTGCTATTTAACATTCTGACAGAGAAAATGTTTCCTTTTATAGCTTTGTCACATCATTTTCAAAAGTTAAGATCTCTTTTAGGCTAGTTGAGGTGGTTAAATCCCTTTAGGGAAAGAATGAGCAACGCTATGCTCCTTAACAGAAAACTGGAGGTTTCAGATTTTGAGATCTGCTGTGTAAAGGGACACTTATTCATTACGTTTATTCATTGATTCTTGAATGTTCTGTTGTTTTTTTATTATTTAGGTCTTCCTTTCCTGTAGTTTTATAATTTCTACTGAAAGAAAGCATTAGAGAGGTACCTCTTCTAATAACAAAACCAAAAGTTGACTATAGTTTAATCCCTTTTAATCTACAGAGTTAATGACGAGACTTGGACCTTTATAATTGAAAGCTGTTAGTTTACTTTCATTCTGTAATAATTATAGATGTGAAAGTACATTTTGATGTTATACTACCTGCAAGAAATTTTTTCTTTAGAATAATTTAATCCTAGTAGAACTTCTTCCTTAAGTATGTTTAAAGGAAACTTTATTTTCTTCCTTTTAATAAAACACCTTTGTAAAAAAGTGGTTATAATCCCTGCTTTGTTTAATGTTTTCTAATAGTCAAAAAGGTCCCAAATTTTAGTGTTTAGGGATGGTTTTTTCCTGGTAAGTATGAAGGTTTTCAGAATGTGTCAGAAATTGTTAGCAGTCTATAATTCGGCCTACGTGTACAGATTTCCTTATTTAGGAATTAGAGTCTATTTGAGGGGTAGATCAGTAGGAATACTCATTGGACTATTACGATTAGAATGCTTGTAAGTTCTTAGAGTAACATCTCTTCGAATCATAGAGGTTATTTGAACTAATAGTATAGTGGCATTTTTGAAAAATGGAATGATTTGTTTGAGCTGAGAGTTACTCTAACAAGAGGGATACTAATTGTTCATTTTCTATTAAACCAAAATTTAATTTGGAACATTCATTTTTTTATCAGTATAGTAATCCAAAGTTTAAATATATGAGAAGGTAATAACTTCTTTTCCATATTTCTTTTACTCTGTCTGCAGGTTGTAAAAATTAAAATGAATAAACTACGGCAAAGTTTTAGGAGAAAGAAAGATGTTTATGTTCCAGAGGCCAGTCGTCCACATCAGTGGCAGACAGATGAAGAAGGGGTTCGTACTGGAAAATGTAGCTTCCCAGTTAAGGTAAGAGCTCGTGCTTCTGTAATTCTAGATGTGGGAAAGAATTGACAGCCTATTGTGTGTGAAATCCTATTATTTAGGACAATTAAAAAAGAACCCTCTAAAAATGAATCCCTTCATCTTCTGCTTCAAGGTAGAATTAATAAGGAAAATAAATTGTAATTAGTGATTTTTTAGTCTTTATATTTAAGTAGAAATTTCTGATATATACTCTTGGATCACTATAAACGATGAAAAACTAATCCTGAAATATCTAAAAATCCCAAATTATTATTATTATTATTAGTGCTAACAATTTTGAATGGATGGCTTTCTTTGTTTTGTTTTATTTTTGAGAGAGAGAGAGTGAGAGAGTGAGCATAAGCAGAGGAGGGGCAGAGAGGGGGACAGAGGAACTGAAACAGAGAGCTTGATGTGGGGCTTGAACTCACAACCGAGAGATCACAACCTGAGCCAAAGTCAGGCACTTAACTGACTGAGTCAGGTGCTTCAAAATCCCAAATTATTAAGAATCAAAATATTTTGAGTGGGATATGTTTACTAAGTGGTGGAACAGAGGGAATAGGGAGTCTCTTTTCTTAAATACAGGCCTGGTGTGTTCTAGAAAATATTAGAAGAGTTAAAAGGAATTTTCTCTTTAATCTTATAACTATTAATCTTAAGGAGGCCATTTAAACTAATGCCTTCACCTGTAAGATCAGAAAATGGAAGCTCAAAGAAGTAAGAACGTAGTGAAGATCTAGAGAAGGGGGTGCCATACAGGTGTTTTTTTTTTGTTTTGTTTTTTGTTTTTCTCTTCTGTTACTTGACGCTCTAAAGAAGAAGGATCACATTTAAGGTCATAAAATAAATGTACATGTTATACTCTTTAGTAAAAAGAAGTAATCTCTAATTATATAAGCATGCTGTGAGATGTATTAAGTGTGGGTACAAAAAAATAAAAGGAACTAGACCAAAATGTTAATATCTTCTAGAAAATTTAGTCTAATATAAAATGCAAACATTTTTCTCTATTTTCTACATATTCTTATGTATGAATATTCTTATTGTGATTTTGTACCATTGATTGAAACATAGACTGAAGCTTCAGAAAGGAAAAAAATCTATTTGACAGAAAAGTGATTTATAGAATATACATGTTAAATAAATACATGAAAAATATACAAATTTTTCCACAGTCTTTTAATAACTAAGCATTTTCTGGGGTGCTTGGGTGGCTCAAGTCAGTTAAGTGTCTGACTCTTGATTTCAGCTCATGTCATGATCCAGGGTCATGGGATTCCAGACTGAGTGAGGATCCTGCTTGCTTTCTCTCTCTCCGTGCCCCCCAACCCCCACCCTGTTCAGTCCCTCTACCCTGCTTGTGCACTCTCTCTCTCAAAAAAAATCCTAAACACTTAGTTTTCTCTACTTAACTCATTTGCTGAAATGAGTTCTTTTATAGGAATAAAAAATATTTTATTTAGGGGCGCCTGGGTGGCTTAGTTGGTTGAGCGTCCGACTTTCGCTTAGGTCATGATCTCGCGGTTTGTGGGTTCGAGCCCCGCGTCGGGCTCTGTGCTGACTGCCAGCTCAGAGCCTGGAGCCTGTTTCAGTCTGTGACTCCCTCTCTCTCTGACCTTCCCCTGCTCACGCTGTCTCTCTCCTAGAAATAAATTAAAAAAACAAAAAAAAAATATTTTATTTAAAAATTTTTGTCATGATATTAAGATATGAAAAAAACCCTTTCATATAAAAAGTAACACTCTTCCCTACTACCTCTCCCAACTTCACCCCAAAAAGTAGGCTCATTTTGATTATATGAGTATTGTGGAAATGGTACTGTTATACAGTGATTGCTTGGAATATAAATTGTAACCTACTAGGAGGGCAATTTGGAATATCAATTAAAATTTTAAGTGCACTTTTCATTTGACCAAAAATTTTAGCTTTAAGAATTATATTTAAGGGGCGCCTGGGTGGCTCAGTTGGTTAAGTGTCCGGCTTCAGCTCAGGCCATCATCTCACGGTTTGTGAGTTTGAGCCCTGCGTTGGGCCCTGTGCTGACAGCTCAGAGCCTGGAGCCTGCTGCCGATTCTGTGTCTCCCTGGCTCCCTGCCCCTCTTCTGCTCTCTCTCTCTCTCTCTCTCAAGAATGAATAAACATTAAAAAATTTAAAAAATAAATTTAAAAAAATTACATTTAAGAGACACCTAGCTGGTTCAATTGGAAGAGCATGCAACTCTTGATCTTGGGGTCACAAGTTTGAGCCCCATGTTGGGTATGGAAATTACTAAAAAAAGTAAGCTTAAAAAAAGAAAAAAGAACTGCATTTAAGTACATTCACAGATATACTGGCAGAAGTGGTCATCTTAGCATTGTTTGATAGCAAAAATCTGGAAACAAGTTAAATGCCCATCATTTTGGGATTAGATAAAGAAATTATGAATCTATTAAGTGGAATTCTTTGCCGCTGTTGAAAAAAAAGAATAAGGTTAATTAATACTCATTTAGTAAAATTTTTTCAACACCTCCTTATGTGCCAGGCATATGCTGAGTAGTAAACAAAAAGACAGTTCTTGCTCTTGTAGAGTTGATAGTGTCCTTGTAGGAAGGCAGACTTTAATTAGATATTTGTATTAATAATATATGATTACAAACTGAGATAAGTGCTTTTTAAAAAGGGAGGGCTGTAGTGTAAGAAGTTACACTAGCTGAACCTGGAAAGCAATAGGGTGGGGCCTTGTAGGCCATGGTAAGAATTTTGGACTTTAAGAGTTAAAGGAGGCCATTAAATGATGTGGTTTTTTCATCTTTCATTCATTTTATTGTGGTAAAATACATAAAATTTACTATTTTAATCATTTCTATGTGCATAGTACAGTAATATAATTTATATTGTTACACAGTCATCAGCACCATCCATCTCCAGAACTTTTTCCTCTTCCCAAACTGGAACTCTGGGTGTAGTGTGGTTTGGAGGTAGTCCATAGTAGATGTGAAGAGTCTGGTGAAAGTTTATTTACATTAATCCAGAGGAGAGATCACTCTTAGTCTGGACTAAGATGGTAACTGTGGAGATGAAAAGAAATGAAGTAAGTTGAGAGATAATTAAGAGATAAAGGCAGTAAGAATTGGAAATGGACTGGATCTAGGGAATGAAAAAGAATGATGTTAAAGATGATACCTGGTTTCTTACCCCAGGTTGATAGAGGTAATGATGATCATTGATTGACAGAGGAAACACTGAAAGAATATTCTCTAATACGCTCATACAGAAAGATGACTTTAGTGTATTATTAAGTTATAAAGGCAGGGCATGAACAGTGTACGTAGTATGATTCTGCTTATAGTTAAAAAGAAAAAATCTGGGGTACCGTGTAGCTCAGTACATTAAGCGTCCAACTTTGGCTCAGGTCATGATCTCACAGTTTGTGNTTTGGAACTACTGACATTTCTTGTCGAACATGTTATCATATTTGTAATAAATAAGCATATATTTTTAAAACCTCATTTACAGGATTCTGAGAGGTTTGTATATAGTACTGAAATAACTAAAGTAAAGTTAATTGAAGCACTTCCAATTGGCTATGAAATATACAACTTTTAAGTATTTTGTGTGAGATAAATAAGGTTCACCATCATTCAGTGGTACTGTCATTTGTCATAAGAAACAGCTGATTAGATGTGCTTCAGAGATAAGCATTTAAGATGTAAGATTTACATCTTATGCAGGCAGGACACCTTATTTAGGGTGGTTTTGTATGATCTTTTCCAAATGGTAAACATTCATCCTCTCTGCTATGTTATGGCCCCCCACTTCTTATCTGCCATCCCTTCCCACCCCACATACTTAAGTACGAGTGACACATGATTAGATAGGAGAATCAGAACCTGAAATTATTTTCTATAGCCTAAAAATAGATGAATTTCCTCCAGTATAGCTGGACAAATGATGTCTTATCTGGCCTTGCCTTGGGGACTACTGAATTCTGAACTACTGATGAGTTGGTATAAAAAATTCACATGTAGACAACTAGTAGGGTGGTGAGCATGCTCACTGAGGAAAAACATGTTTGAGGGTAGAGAAAACGACTTCATTTTGAGGTGCCTAGGAAAGACAGGCATGCAGATCCCTACTTACCACAAGCACCATGAGTTTTGATTTTGAGATTACAAATAAGTTCTATGAGTAGGCAAATATGCAAATAAAGAATCCTTGAATAATGAGAGTTGACTATATATAAATTATCATTAAAGTCATGGGTAAGTGGGATTGCCTAGAGGAAGTGAGAGGAGAGGGAGGCCTAGGACAAACATAGAAGGGACAGACAGTGAAATGGGTTATTTTCAAAGGAGAGTAAGAATGAGTAGCAAGAGAGGTACAAGGGAAACCTGAAGAGTGTGGTCTCAGAAGCCAAGGTTTCAAGGAAGGAGAAAGTGGTCAGATGGTATCGAGGAAAAAATGAAACTTCGTTAGTCTAAAAATTTGAAAGCCCTGGTGATTTTGATGATAGCACTTACAGTGGAGTCATGAGGATGGAATCTAGATTGAGGAATGAATGGATGCAAAATAAGAAGATGACAAATCTAGAGATTACTAATTCAGAAGTTTGTCAGACAAGGTTGTGTGAGGATGGGGAGGGGTGGAAGAGAAGTATTACAAAGAGCACAAGGAAACTTTTAGTGGTGATGGCTCTTTATTATGTTGATTGTGATCATGGTTTCTCAGGTATATACAAGAACTCAGCATATTGTAACTTTAAATATATGTAATTCATTATATGTCAGTTATACCTCAATAAAGTATAAATAAATAAAGTTGTTAAATTTTTTTAAATTATTTTTTTAAACTTTTTTTTAATGAGAAAGTTTGTCTTCAAAGGAGAGCAGAAAGGCAGAGTAGCAAAGTGTGTGTGAGGTTGAGAAGCTGTGTGTTGTTGTTGTTTTAACAGTTTTATTGGATGTAATTTACATACCATAAAGTTTACTCAGTTAAAGTCTATAAATCACTGGTAGTTTGATTTTATGTTGAATTTTGTTTTTAAGACAGGAGAGACTTGAGCAGAACTAAAGGGCCTTCTTAAGCATGTGGAAAGTGGTTTTGTTTTAGATGGAGGAAGGATGCTGCTTCTATTTTAGTAGTAGCAAAGGTAGAAAATGGAGTATAAATGCCTTACATTTATGGTGTTAGTGGCTTAAAATTGGAGAGTTCTATTTTAAAGACATATTTTCTCAGGGAAATAGGAAGTGGAGACGTCTATAGAAGAGTGAGGAGAGAAGTTGTGGAATTGGATTTGAAGACAGTAGAATAACTACTCCAGAGAATGGGAGATACAGAGTATTCAATTACTGGAAATAGAAATGAGATTACTAGACTGTAATCAAGAGAAACTGCAACTAGTTTGATTTCTGCCAAGTATGTTGAAATATACTGGAGCCTATATAAGTATAATTTAGTATTAGAGTAAAGTAGGTTTCAAAGCTTGCCTTGCAATTCTGCTAGTATAACAGAGATCATCTTTTTTAAAAATGTTAGAGAGAGGGAGAGAGAGAATCCCAGGCAGTTCCATGCTCAGTGCAGAGCCTGACGTGGGGTTGGATCTTGTGAACTGTGAGATTATCACCTGAGTGCATATCAAGAGTCATATACTTAACTGACTGAGCCACCAGGTGCCCCAATAATTTTTTTTAATAGAGGAGGAATTTTAATGTTAGAAATGAAATATTACCTATAAAAACTTAATGTGGTGGTTCTCAAAGTGAGGTCCCCAAAATCTTTTCGTGGGATCCTGAAGTACTTTCTTTTCCAACTATATATCTGTGTGAAAATATGTATCAAAACAACATATTCCAACAGATTGAATGTAGACTCAAATTTGAGAATCTAGTTTACTATTAAGCCAGATATTAGATTTGCAGAAATGTGAATAGTGCCACCTTTCTCATAAAATTGTTTCATTTTGGAAAGTAATTTTTCATTAAAAATGTCATTTATATTAACATGCAAATGCATTTATTATTTTTCAATGAATTACGTATTTATAAAATTCTTAGTTTTAATTTCTAATATAGTAAAATTATCAATAGATATAACTGACACAAACAAAAATGCTTTGGAGTCTTCAGTGTAATGGGTCCTGTGACCAAAAATTTTGAGAACTGTTGATTAAAACAATATGCTTCATCCTTTAAAGTAGTATACTAAGACTACCTATAATTGCTTACTGATATTATATTTTAAAATGCTAGTATTTTTGTTGGTTGTTAAAATCAGTTGCTGGAATCTTAACCAGTTAATTGATCCTTTGATTTGTAATTAAAATCTTAATTCTCTGATTATGTAGAATACATGTAGAATACTAAAATGGACCTTCTGTTGAGTAGATTCTGGATTTCATATTATCTTCAAATTTGGAAGATATGAGGGGCTGGATACAGAAAAATTTATGCTTATTCGTATTATTTATAAATTGATCCAACTTAACTCACTGCTAAATGAGATGGAAGGACTTTACTATCTCATTGGTTTAGGTTATAATCCAAAACAAGGAAGCGGGCTGATATGTACAAATAGGATAAACCAACTGGAGAATTGAGCACATGAATGTAGAACTGGATGTGTTTACCTCCTGGACCAACATTTTGCTGTATTAAGTGATCTGCCAAGTTGTTCTGGGGCCCATTCATTTTAAGATAAGGATTGCCATTGTGCTAGAAGTTGTAAGAGGAGGTATTTTAAAAATAGGGTTTTTTTGGTGCTGTCCATTAGAATGTAGTGAGGGAGGTTGTCTCCCCACCCCTTGCCCTAGCAACACCAAGCAGCTCTTAGATGCCAGCGTAGTGTTTGAAAATTCATCAGATTCCACAGTTTCAGGGTTCAATCCTATAAGTCGTTCCTGTCACCCCCTATTTCAGATGCCAGTCACAACCTGTGTTTTTGAGCAGCCAGCTGCAGATTGGTGATCTGGCTAGAGCAGGCCCACAGAACTCAGAGGAACACTTAAATTTAATAGGTGATGAAAGGACATGATAAAGGGTGTGAATCAACAATGAAATGAAGAGATATATAGGGTGAGGTTTTGACCTCCTGGAGCTTGGGGCCTGGCTTGGTGGTATGTCAGAATGTTCTGGTTACCCAAGTATGGAAGCTCTCCAAAAAGAAAGGCCAAAAAAACTGCCCTTTTGCATTTTTATGGAGGACTCATTACATAGTCATAATTGACTGAGTCATTGGCTGATTCAGTTTCTAGCCCCTCTCCCCCCTCCAGAGGTTGGGAGATGAGACTGACAGGTCCAGTCTTTTAATCACATGATTGGTCCTCCTGGCAACCAGCTGCCATCCTTAGGTGTTTTCTGAGAAAGTTGCCTCCTTTACGTAACAAACGACACCTTTATCATTCTCAATACTCAGGAAATCCCAGGGATTTGGGGAGCTGTGAGTCAGGAACTGTGGATGAGGACCAAGTATTTATGAGAAATATATTGTGGTTATCGAAATGACTAAATCTGTATTTCTTACAAATCGCAATATCACACAGCCTTTTCTTATAGCATATAGCCATGGTACAGAAAGTAGGGCTCTTGCTATTTCTTTGCTATTTCGGTATTTCTGATAGGCTAGTTTCTGATCCAGTGGCTTACCTACCATGTAACATGTAATAATCTATGATTTCAGAAGATTTTGGTGTACAGTATTAATACCAAATTAGAAGTTGCTAAGTATACTTTTGTGCACGAATGCACAAAGTAAAAAGTAAAATGGGAAAATAATCACAGATACCAATGAAGTTTTTAAAATTAAGATTCTATAGGGGTGCCTGGGTGGCCCAGTCAGTTGATCATCCAACTCTTGATTTTGGCTCAGGTCATGATCCCAGGGTCATGGGACCAAGCACTGCATCAGACTCTGCACTGAATATGGAACCTGCTTAAGATTCTCTCTTTCCCTCTGTCTCTCTCTCTCTCTCTCCCCTGCTCATGCCCTTTCTCTTTCTCTCTCTTAAAAAAAAATAACAATAAGATTCTAGACAAATAAACTTGAAAACATGGATAAAATTGGTAATATTCTTGGGTTATATAAATGACCAAAACTAACTCCAAAGAAACTGAAAATACAAAAAGGCAACTCCCGAACTCCTATAGAAGAAATATTATAAGATGTAAAAGTTATCTGCCTCCTTTTTTGTACTTCCCAACCCTAACATACCAAGGGAACTATTAATCTTTTTTTATTTGCTTTTTAAAGTGTATACATTTATTTTGAGAGTGAGAGAGAGAGAGAGAGGGAAAGCATGCATACACATGTGTGAGCAGGGGAGGAGGAGAGAAAAAAGGGAGAGAGAAAATCCCAAGCAAGCTCTGCACTGCCAGCATAAGGCTCCACCCCTCAAACCGCAAGATCATGACCCAAACTGAAATCAAGAGCCAGATGCTTAACCAAGTGAGCCACGCAGGTGTCCTGGGAACTATTAATCTTTTAATGAAAAGATGAAAGTCATACTTTATCTGTTCATCAGAGCCTTCCAATTCATTTTATAAACTTAGAAATTTCTTTTTATATATGTAGCATTCTAAACCTGACAGCATAAAAGGAAACTACAAACTAAATTATTATATAGGTATTAACACAAAACTTTTGTTGACAAAATATTAACAGACAGAATCCAGCAACCTTTTTAAAGCAGGGCACCTGGCTAGCCCAGTCCAGTTTAGCATCCAACTCTTGGTTTTGGCTCAGGTCATGATCTCACAGTTTGTGGGCTTGAGCCCCACCATTGGGCTCTGTGCTGACAGCATGGAGCCTGCTTGGGGTTCTGTCTCTCCCTCCCTCTGCCCCTTTCCTGCTCTCTCACACACACTCTCTCAAAATAAATAAACTTTTTTTTTTAAAAAAAGAATAATTTATACTCTCACTCATCATTATCTAAAAATAAAGACTAGGGAGTAAATGTCTTTTATATCAGAATGGAACAGCCCATTACAAACATACACACAGAGACTTCCTACTACTTTCTCTTTGCTTAGGATTGAATTAAACTTCCATGCTGTAGATGCAAGGAAAGCCAAGAAAGCAATTATTTGCTATTTTCAGCCTGTACCAAGGAATTAGGCTCTTTTGGCAGGGGAAGCCAATTGAAAAAATGGATGACATGTAGGCAACTAACAATGTCAGTCACAGTCATTATATCATATCTGTTCTTTTAAAATATCTATCCTCTGTCTTTTTGTTCTTTCTCCTACTGCTTCTGTTTTCAACGGGTCCTCAGCTTTTCTTATTTCTCCCTAGACCATTATAGTTCTCTTGACTATTTTTCTTGGGGCTGATCTTGTTTCCTTTTCAAATTATTATCTTAGGGCTGTAATAGTGATATTCCTAAATTGCAGATATGACTATGTCACTTGCCTGCTTTCTGTCCTTCATTGGCTCTGTAATAAATTTTAGACATCTAGAGCATATGCTTTCAAGCCAAACTACCCAAGTTTGAATTTGTGCTATGCCAGTTATTATTAACTGTGACTGTAATCAAATACTTAACCTTTCTCTGCCTCTGTTTCTTCATCTGTAAAATGAGAACTAGCACTTTTCTAATATAGGTGTTCTGAGAAATAACTGAGCAAATACAGTACATGAAAAATAACACTGCCTAGCACATAGTGAGTATACAATAAATTTTGGTGCTGCTGTTCTTGTTGTTCATTAGATGCCAACTGAATGCTGGAATTTTAAATCTGCATTTCTTATTTCTTGGGTTTATTCCTTAATTGAATTTTTAACACTGTAAGTTAAATATCTTCTCTTGAATAGGAGTCAGAAGCTTTTGATAGATGTTTGATGCCCGAGGACTTAATGCATTGGTCATAGCAACCTCTTACAGCTTTAAAAATTCTTTTTATCCCAAGAGATGGAACTTTTATTATTATTGCTACTTATAATTTTATTGTCTGAATGTACAATCTTCTGCATACACAATAATGTTTCATTTCCAAGCTACCTCACACTGTAATTTTTTGGAAGATACTCTATGTGACTGGTAGTGATCCAAAAGTAAGGTTCATATATATGGTACCAGTGAAATAAATCAATTGAAGTGACCAGTTGGGTAATAGGTAGATACATTGTATTAATTTCTTAGTTCTCTAGCTTGCTGACAGTGATAACTATACATCATAATTTGGTTTTCTGTCTGAAACATTAAAAATTTGGGTGCGCCTAGATGGCTCAGTCAGAGGAGTGTGGGACTCTTTATCTCAGGGTTGTGAGTTCAGGCACTAGGTTGGGTGTAGAGGTTACTGAAACATTAAAAAATTGGAAAAAATGTTTCTTGTTTCAGATAAATTTTTAACATAAACTTTGAAATGTTATTGGTTTATTAATCCCAAGCATTTCAGTTACTCATGATTTGCTGTGCATTTTGAAAGGAAGTGTTAGCTCTATTCAGAATCTCTTAAAAACTGATGATTCTCTTTGTGGCATAACGTGATGCAGTGAGATTTCTGTTAGATCATAGTGCTAGGGAATAGTTGGTGATATCTATTTGAAGCCAAAACTGAACTCCTGTGGTCTAGATTTAGAGGATTGTGGTTTGTTTTTGTTTTTAATGTTTAGTTTTGGGAGAGAGAGACAGAGTGTGAATGGGCAAGGGGGAGAGAGAGAGAGAGAGAGAGAGAGAGAGGGAAACAAAGAATCTGAAGCAGGATCTAGGCTCTGAACTGTCAGCACAGAGCTCAATGCAGGGCTCAAACTCACAAACCGGGAGGTTATGACCTGACCTGAAATCAGACGCTTAACTGACTGAGCCACCCGGGCACTTCAGAGGATTGTGTTCTTAAGGACTATATTATGATTTTATTGCATGATTTATGATTTAATTTAAACTTAAAAAAAGTTTTATTGAAGTAATATATGCTTGTGGCAAGAAAACAAACACCTTCCCTACCACTAATCCCACTTCCCAGTGACACTTAACCATTATTTCTGCTTCTACAATAGGTAATATTTTAACTTCTTTAGATAATATTTTAGTGTCTGTTCTTAACTTACCCAGTTTTATCATTGGTTGCCTGCTATCAAGATGACAAAGGATCATTTAACCCACACACCCTGTCCTTCCATCTTCTATTTCTCTCTCCTCCACCCAGACTTTTGGAATTACTATTTTTGTTTTTTCTGGTAGTTTCCTATACTCATTAAGTTTTTCTTCTATAATTTAGATGGTATGTCTCAATTTCCTACCATGTAAGATAAAAATACTAAAACCCCTTACTCTCTTACCTTCAAACTTATATCAGCTGTACTTTTCTTTTTAATACTATAAAGTCAATAATGTTTATATTTTGTCCTACAACCATAAAATGCCCCCCTTTTTTTCTTTTCTTTCTTTTTTGTTTTCTGTGTTTTGAGAGGGCACAAGAGAGTGAGAGGCAAACCATGAGAGACTCTTGAATGCTGAGAACAAACTGAGGACTGATGGGTGGGGGAGGGGAGAAGGGAGGTGGGCATGGAGGAGGGCACTTGTGGGGATGAGCACTGGGTGTTATATGGAAACCAACTTGACAATAAACTATTTGTAAAAAAAAAAAAAAAGAGGGAGCGGCAGAGAGAGGGAGGGAGAGAATCCCATGAGGGGCAGAGAGAGAAAGAGAGAGAAGCAGGGCTAATGCTCACCTGATGAGGGGCTCAAACTCACGAGCTGTGAGATCATAACCTGAGCCAGAGTCCAGTGCTTAACTGACTGATCCACCCAGGCATCCCTGTCCCCCTTTTTTTGTCAAGTTTAGTGTTAAAAGTTTCAGTATAAACATTCTTAATTATTATTTAATGTGCTGAGTAATGTACTACATTTCCTTCTCTATGAGTCTAGTAATTTGTTAATACATTTAAAAGATATTCACTGAATGCCTGCTGTTTGCCAGACAATGTTCTAGGCACGGGTAGTATAGCAAACAAAACAGACAAAATTCTTGCACAGTGCATATATTCTAGTTGGTTTTAATAGTGAACAAATAAAAATGTATGAAGTACCTGGTATATCAAAAGGGAATTAGGTTTGAAGGAAGTGCATGGTGGTAAGGGTAGTGAAATTTAAAATAAGATGGTCAGGGGAGCCTTCACTGCAAAAATGACTTTTGAGTGAAAACTCAAAGAAAGTAAGAAAGCAAACATTCAGGTACCTGAGGAAGCAGATTATAGACAGAAGGGGCAGCAAGTGCAAAGGGTCTAGGGCAGGAGAATGGTGTGTTGAGGCACAGCAAGGAAGCCAGTGTGTTTAGAGCAGGTAATACAAGTAGAGATGAGATCAGGTAGTAGCAGAGTGCCAGATCATGTAGTTTAATACTTTTCACACTGGTCAGATCTATCATCCATATTTTTACTACAAATATTTTATAATACTACTTATACTGTCCTAGGTGAAATATATACATAGTATAACCTACTTATGCTTACATAATTAAATAAATAAAGAAGAAAAAAACTTAAAAAAAAATTAAACCAGTATGTGAGTGCTTGGACATAATTACCCTAGAAGACCTAAAGTAGTACACCTTTACCTTAGAATCACTATGGATGACAGCTGCAAATGTAGGGTGATATGATATATTGATAACTCATACACCATAAGTGGATTGTAAGTGATGTTATTTTCTGAAATGGTGAACAGCTTTTGGTAAAATTCTTTTCAAAGTAACATTCTTTCCTTGATTGACATAGCAATTGCAGTTGTGCAAAAAATACTGTGTATATATGTAAAATGGAGTTAGAGCTTAAATAATTTTTTAAGTTTTTTATCCATCCTAAATGAATGTCCAGTAGCATACTCAGATGTCATATAGGAAGGAGGGTATCATCTGTGCACAATACCTATGAGTAATTTTCCAAGTCAGTGTTACCAAAATGCCTCCATATATTTCCTAAACACACCCCTTTGAAAAACCAATGGTAGAGAGTCTTATAAGACCATTTTGAGGACTTTAACTTTTATTTAGAGTGAAATGAGAAGCCATTGGAGAATTTTGAGCAGAGGAGTGACATTATATAACATAGATTGTAGAACGATTACTGACTCTTGTGCTGAGAATCAATTGTAGAGAAGAACAAGGGTGAAATCAGAGAGATCAGTTAAGTGGCTGTTATGAAAATCCAGACCTGAAAGACGATGATGGCTAACATCAGGGTAACAGTACTGGAAGTGGTGAGAAGGGGTTAGATTCTGGATGAATTTTGTAGGTAGAGCTGATAGTATGTATTGATTCACTAAATTTGTGAAGTGTCGACAAAGAAAAAAGAGAAGTCAAAGATAGTGCCAAGGTGTTTTTTCTTTTTTGTTTATTTATTTTGAGAGGGAGAGAGAGAGAGAGAGAGCATTCATACAGGAGGGGTAGAGAGAGTCCCAATCAAGTTCCACGCTGTTAGCATGGAGCCTGACTTAGGGCTTGAACTCATGAACTGTGGGATCATGACCTGAGCTGAAATCAGGAATCCTGTGCTTAACTGACTAAGCCACTCAGACACCGCGAGTGCCAAGATTTTTGATATGAGCAATTGGTAGGGTAGAGTTGCCATATTATTTTGGGAAAGACTGTTGTTAGAAAGTAGATTCATAAATGAAGGATAATATCAAGCATCTAGTTTTGATTCTGTTATAAATGGTATCTTTTTCAAAATTTCATTTTCTGCTTATTGCTGTTATAGAAATACAATGACTTTAAAAAATTGAAATAGGGGCACCTGGGTGGCTTAGTCGGTTAAGCGTCCGACTTTCGCTTAGGTCGTGATCTCGCAGTTCGTGGGTTCGAGCCCCGTGTCGGGCTCTGTGCTGCCTGCTGGCTCAGAGCCTGGAGCCTATTTCAGAGTCTGTATCTCCCTCTCTCTCTAACCCTCCCCTGCTCACGCTGTCTCTCTCTCTCTAAAAAAAAAAAAAATTGAAATAGAATAGGCATATAACATTATATTAGTTTCAGATGTACAACATAATGATTTGATATTTGTTTATGTTATGAAATGATACAATTGACTTTTATATGTTGAAATTATATATACAGCTCTTCTAAACTCATTAATTCTAATAATTTGTGTATTCCTTTGGGTTTTTTACTAGTACAATTATATTATCTCTGAATAATTATTGTTATATTTCTTGTAGATACTTAAAAATATTTTGTCCCTTTGTTTCATTGATCAGAGAGTGATGTATAACTCTGAGTAGAATTGGTGATAACAAGAATTCTTGCCTCATTCCTGATCTTACCACAGTTTATCAGATTAAACAAGTTCCCTTCTGTTCTTGGCTAAAAACTAGTTTAAATTATGAATGGAAACTACGTTTTATCAGAAGCATGCTCTGTACCAATAGAGATGATTATATAATTTTTATCTTTAATTCTGTTGGATGTTAAATCATACTTCCTAGAGTGTTTGAATAAACATTCCTGGAATAAGCTCAACTTGATTGTTATAAATACTGACCACGTTGAGTTTATTGAATATATTTCTGGATTCTCTTTGCTAGTACTCTGTTCAGAAATTTTACATCTATACTTTTGAGTCAGAATGGACTGTAATTTTCCTTCCTTATAATGTCCTTGTCAGGTTTTATATTAACAAAGCTGGATTACAGTTTTAACAAGACTCTGTATACTTTTGGTTTATTTCTACTTTTAGGACATTTTTTCAGCATTTAAATTAAGACACTTTGGTGTTCACTGGAACTTATTCATCTGGTTGGTCTGGAACTCCAATTCTTCACTCTTTTCTTTTAAATTTATTTTTAATGTTTTTTTTTTTTTTTTATTTCTAGGAGAGAGAGAGAGAGANATGACCTAAGCGAAAGTCGGACGCTTAACCGACTAAGCCACCCAGGCGCCCCGTCTTTTAAATTTATTTTTAATGCTTTATTTATTTCTGAGACGGTGTGAGCAGGGGAGGGTCAGAGAGACAGGGAGATACAGAACCTGAAGCAGGCTCCAGGGTCTGAGCTAGCTGTCAGCATAGACCCTGATGCGGGGCTCGAACCCATGAACCGTGAGATCATGACCTGACCCGAAGTCAGACGCTTACCTGACTCAGCCACCCAGGCGCCCCTAATTCTTCACTCTTTAGCAAATTGAAAATGCCAAAAATTCATTCTGTTTAAAATGTTTCTCGGTTTCCTGTAATTAAAAAACATTTTTTAATGTGTTGTTTATTTTTTATGGCAAGATTTTTTTTAATGTTTATTTTTCTTTTTGCCTTTTTTTTTTTTTTTTTACAAATAGTTTATTGTCAAGTTGGTTNTGACATATCAGATAAAGGGTTAATATCCAAAATCTATAAGGAACTCACCAAACTCCACACCTGTTTTGTTTATTTTTGAGAGAGAAATAGAATGCAAGTCAGGGAGGGGGAGAGAGAGAGCAAGACACAGAATTCAAGGCAGGCTCCAACCTCTGAGCAGAGTCGGATGCAGGGCTCTAACTCATGAGCCCTGAGATCATGACCTGAGCTGAAGTCAGACTCTTGCCTACTGACTGAGCCACCCAGGTGCCCCTGTTTCCTGTAATTTTTGTGAGTTGGTTCTTAGAGACTTGATCAGATTTAGCTTTGATGTTTGTTTGTTTGTTTGTTTTTGGAGGAATACTTCATTGGTATTGTGAACTCTGATCAGGAGACATACAACAGCTGATTATCTTTATGATGACAGTAGCCATTTATGATCATTGCCTGGGATTATTAAATCATTAAGTTGCAAAATGGTGATACTTTAATTCTGTCATCCTTTCTTTACTTATCAGCTGTAATATTTTTATAAAGCAAAATCTCCCATATCTACTGTTTGGTTAGCAGTGATACAGTGTTACTAGGAAAATAAGGGTAATCTCAGTTATGAAGGAAATATTGAGCTCTGAAAGGCCCCACTTCAGCAATAAGCAACGTTGCCAAAATGGATGACTATTCCTGTTTGATCAACCTTTCTTTATTTTTTTTTAAGTGAACTAGCATTAAGTTAATGTATGTGAGACCAGTAAACTATAAATTATTATTTGAATAGGAAAGTTGCAGAGGTAATGTGAGATAGTAAACAGAAGATGGTGAGATAGTTGAAAAAAGAAAGATCTAGAAGTGAAGAGGTCAAAGTCCTATTACTGGCTCTGTTAATTTACTAGTTATATGACTTTGTGTAAATCACTTGTTTGACACTCTGTGCCACATTTGAAAGGTAAAGCTTCTGAATCTCTAAGTTCTTTTCAGCTTTAAACGTCTGTGATTAGATTTAATACATATATTTAGGTCAGATGACTTGTTCAAATGTAACTGTACTCCAAATTTATGCATAAAAGTCACCCACTTTAATTTGCCTTAACTGCTCCCCTTTGGTTAAAGGTCTGAAACAAGTTTTGATATCATATTCTACACATCTGCATCCTATATTTGCTATATAATACAGGATATGTATACCTGATAATGTGCCTTACACCTTATAAATTAATCATTATGTCACTTTTTGCTAATGTTGGGAACTGTTGACTATATAGTCTTTCACATCAGAAGTCTCATTTCTTCTCATGGCTAACATTACCAAAAATAATGGAAATCTATTTAAATAATTTTTTCAAGAAAAGGAAAAATGACCTAATTCATCCTAGAATGAAATTCCACATACTAGTTTTTCTAAAGCACATTTTTGTGAATAAAAGTCCCTTGCTCAGAGAGAGTTTGGAAAAGGCATAAAGACAAAAGAAGTCCCAGTGTCAAATATTTTAGCCATTAAAGCATAAGTCAGCTGCAATTCTTCAGTAAGATAGTGTCTCAGAAAATAAAGGAGACCTCTTTAATAATGTTTATTTCAATGGGCATGTTTTTCTTATAGTCTAGTAAAGCACAACACTGATTTCCATCTCCACACTTCCAAAATAGATTATGCAGCTAAGGGTTAGTCCATCTATGAGATATTTTTGTTCTCTCCTTTCCATTAAGTCTCCCTGCTCCTCCCCCCCTTTTTTTTGCTGGCATAAATACCAAAAAGAGATCAGTTGAAGTGATCAAAATGAAAGAATAAAATCCTCTGGAAACACTTTAAAACCTATATTTATATCTCAGTACCTAAAGATAACTCAGAAACCATAAAACCCTACTTTGTCATTTTATTATTAATAAAAAATGGAAATGGATTAAGTGACTTGGTTGTAGTATTAGGAATGAGTCCTAATGAAGAAAAAGAAGAAAACACAAATATATAATACTAGAGATAAGAAAGTGAGGAGACCCAATCACAGATTCAAGTTATATGAATACTATATAGTTTATGCTGATAAATTTGAATGCGGGTTAAGCGTCCGACTTTAACTCAGGTCATGATCTCGCAGTTTGTGGGTTCAAGCCCCGCATCAGGTTCTATGCTGGCAGCTCAGAGCCTGGAGCCTGTTTCAGATTCTGTGTCTCCCTCTCTCTCTGCCCCTCCCCCGCTCATGTTCTGTCTCTCTCTGTCTCAAAAATAAACTACAAAAAAAATTTTTTAAAATAAAATGGTTAATTTTATGTGATGTGGATTACATCTCAATTTTTTTAAATTTAAAATATTATTCAATCCCAATAAATCTTCTTAGCAAAATAGGAATAGCATAATACATTCTTTAAATGAGTAAAAAACTGTCCTGGAGTCATAGATGGTGAAATATTTCCATTGAATTTGGGAGGATGATAAGGTTGCTCTTTCCTTCCTTCCTTCCTTCCTTCCTTCCTTCCTTCCTTCCTTCCCTCCCTCCCTCCCTCCTTCCCTCCTTCCCTCCCTCCTTCCCCACTTCCCTCCTTCCCTCCTTCCATCCTTCCATCCATCCTTCCTGAGAGAGAGAGAGAGAGAGAGTAGGGGAGAGGGAGAGAGAGGATCTTAAACAGGCTTCATGTCTAGTGCGGAGGCTGATGTGAGGCTAGATCTCACAACCATAAGATCATGACCTGAGCTGAAATCAAGAGTCAGAAGGTTAATCAACTGAACCAGCCAGGTACACAAAAGTTGCTCTTACAAAGCACTATTATTCAACACTGATTTAGAAATGATGATAAATACCTTTGGATAAGAAAAGTTATAAAAGTGGGAAATCAAGACTTCCTTTGTCCTGTTTGTCCCTGCAGATGTTATCTTTGAAAAACCGAGAAAACCAACCAAAAAACTGCTTAAAATTATAGGAAACTTCAGTATTTTGATATACTAAAATCAGAAGATAGAAAAACCAGTTAGTTTTGTTGAAAAATATTAAAGGTCTTTTCATTCTGGCAAAAAGTGGATTAAGGTAAAATAGAAATACTCCCAATGCAAATATCTAGAAATGATGAATACATTTATAAACTACCTTTTTCTCTTAAAACACATCTGAGCTTTCAATAAAGACTGATCTCTCCAGTTACCATAAATTAAGAGGGAATATGAAAGCACTGCAGGAATTACGCTGGCATGGTACAGCCTAAGAGGTAGAATACTTGTGAGCTAGAGCCTTTGGTTTTAACATTTATTCTGAAAGTCCTGGACTTATAAAAACCAGAGCATTAGAACTGAGAACCCAGCATAGAGCCAGAAATTTCAATGGGCTTTATAATAAGTGGAATAGAGAATTAAGAGAAGAAGCAAAATAAACAAGCAAGCAAATAAGTGAATGAATATTTTTGAAAAAATAGAATCTTGCCTCTGCTCAGTTCCTGGGTGAAAAAAGGAGTCTCCAAGAAAAAATTGAAACTGTGTATTTGGACTTCATATGCTATAACCTGCATGGTGTAAGAATCCTCAAATTAATGTACAATAGGTCTTAGCACTAATACATCTGGAGTATCTTTTAGAAGCAAATATAAAACCACTCCATACCAGAATGCATGGATTTCTTCCAGAAAAATTGAGCTTCACTGAAGATGAACTTAAAAGTTATAAATCATATGTGGAAATGATCAGCTAAAACAAAGATTATACAGTAAAGAACAAAATTAGCCCTGTAAGAACTTGAATTGATAGACTATAGAGGACACTATAAAATATGTGTATATAAAATCATTAGAAACATACAAAGATAAATTCAAATTATAAGGAAAAAATAAGACCTAAAAAAAAGAAATTAGACAAATCTGACAACCAAATCTGAGCTGAAAATGAAAAATACTATTACTGAGATTGTATTTAGTGGATAGATTTAATAGTGCATTAGACCTAGCTGAAAAGAGAGTTGGTAAACTGGAAGGTAGATTTGATAAAGTTACACAGAATGCAGCACAAGATGATAGAAAATATGAAAAAGAAATGAGGAAACATGGATGAACAAATTTAAAAGGCCAATAGAACTGTCAGGCCTAATGGGAGCTCCAGGAGGAGAGAGGAAGATGAATTCAATTAAAACAGTATTTGAATCCTCAGATTGAAGAAGCAAATAAGATAGATTAAATATAGCCTGATACATTTATGCCCAGTTGATTTTTGTCAAGGGTGCAGAGTCCACCCTTGCAGAGTCCCACAGAGTTGGGGAAAGAGTTGTCATCCATTGCTGCTGGGACAACTGGATTTTCACATGTAAAAGAATGAAGTTAGATCACTACCTTAATCCATGTAAAAAATTAACTTGCTGAATCAGTGACCTAAATATAAGAGTAATAACCATAAAATTCCTAGACGAAAGTACAGGGATAAATCTTCATTATTTTAAATCTGGCAGTGGAGTCTTAAATATGACACCAAGAGCATGAGCAACAAAAGAAAAAATAGATACACTGAGCAAAATTACAAAATTCGAAAGTTTTGCACAAGGGATGTTTTCAAGAAAGTGAAAAGACAATATACAGAAGAGCAGAAAATATTTGGAAATCATATATTTGATAAAGGCTTAATACCCAGAATATATGACAACTCTTATTACAACTCAACAATTTAAAGACATACAACCCAACTAGAAAATGAGCAAAGGAATGAAAATACAACAGTTCAAAACCTTTGGGATGCAGCAAAACTTTCCTAAGAGGGAAGTATATAGCAGTACAGGTCCACCTCAAGAAGCAAGAAAAATCTCAAACAACCTAACCTTACACCTAAAGGAGCTAGAAAGAGAACAGCAAACAAAGCCTAAAGCCAGCAGAAGGAAGGAAATAATAAAGATTAGAGCAAAAATAAATGATATAGAAACTAATAAAACAATAAAACAAATCGATGAAACCAGGAGCACTGGTTCTTTGAAAAAATCAACAAAATTGATAAACTGAGAGAGAATCCTGAGTAGGCTCTGCAGGGCTCGATCTTACCAACCATGAGATCATGACCTGAGCCAAAATCAAGAGTTGGACACTTAATCAACTGAGCCACCCAGGTGCCCCCTCTAGCCAGACTTACCAAAAAGAAAAGAGAAACGACCCAAATAAATAAAATAACAAGTGAGAAAGAAGCAATAACAACCAACACCATGGAAATACAAACAATTATAAGAGAATACTTTGAAAAACTACATGTCAACAATTGGACAACCTAGAAGAAATGTATCAATACCTAGAAATATATAAATTACCAGAACTGAAACAGAAAGAAACAGAAAACTTGAACAGGCTGATAACTGGCAAATAAATTGAATTAGTAATCAAAACTCCCAACAGGGGCGCCTGGGTGGCTTAGTTGGTTAAGCGACCGACTTTCGCTTAGGTCATGATCTCGCGGTTCGTGGGTTCGAGCCCCGCGTCGGGCTCTGTGCTGACTGCCAGCTCAGAGCCTGGATCCTGTTTCATTCTGTGCCTCCCTCCCTCTCTGACCCTCCCCTGCTCATGCTGTCTCTCTCTCTCTCTCCTCGAAATAAATAAAACATAAAAAAAAAATTAAAAAACAAACAAACAAAAAAAAACTCCCAACAAACAAAAGTCCAGGACCAGATGGCTTCACAGGCAAATTCTACCAAACATTTAAAGAAGAGTTAATACCTATTCTTCTCAAACTATTCAAAAAAATAGAAAAGAAAGGAAAATTTCTAAACTCATTCAATGAGGCCAGCATTATCCCAATAACAAAACCAAATAAAGATGCCGTTAAAAAAGAGAACTACAAGCCAATGTCCCTGATGAACATAAATGCAAAAATTGTCAGTAAAATACTGGCAAGCTGAATCCAACAGTACATTAAAAATATTCACCATAATCAAGTGAGATTTATCCCTAGGTTGCAAGTGTGATTCACTATTCGCAAGTCAGTCAACACGATCTTCACATCAACAAGAGAAAGATTAAAAAGAGAGAAAAAGATAAAAACTTTGATAATTTCCATACATGCAGGAAAAGCATTTGACAAAGTACAACATCCATACATGATAAACACCTTCAACAAAGCAGGTTTAGTGGCAACATACCTCAGCATAAAAAAGGCCAAATATCAAATATGAAAAACGCAGAGCTAGCATCAGACTCAATGGTGAAAAACTGAGAGCTTTTCTTCTACAGTCAGGAGCAAGACTGGAATGCCCACTCTGATCACCACTTTTATTCAACATAGTACTGAAAGTCATAGCCACAGCAGTCAGACAAGAAAAAGAAAAGGCATCCACATTGGCAAGGAAGAAGTAAAACTTTCACTATTTACAGATGACATGACTATATATAGAAAACCCTAAACACTCCACTAAAAAACTACTAGAACTGATAAATTCAGTAAAGTCGCAGGATATAAAATCAGTGTACAGAAATCTGTTGCATTTCTGTACTCCAGTAATGAAGCACTTAAGGAAAAACTTAAGGAATCAATCCCGTTTATACTTGCACCAAAACAATAGGATACCTAGGAATAAACCTAACCAAAGAGGTGAAAGACCTGTACTCTGAAAACTATAAAACACTGATGAAAGAAATTGAAAATGACACGAAGATATGGAAAGACATCCCATGCTCATAGGTTGGAATAACAAATATTATTAAAATGTCTGTACCACCCAAAGCAACCTATACATTTAATGGAATCCCTCCCAAAATACCAACATTTTTCACAGAGCTCAGAACAAACAATGCTAAAGTTTGTATGGAACCACCAAAGACCCTGAATAGCCATAACATTGTAAAAGAAAAAGCTGAAGGCATCACAAGTCTGGACTTCAAGTTATATTACAAAGCTATAGTAATCAAAATAGTATGGTACTGGCACAAAAATAGATACATAGATCAATGGAACAGTAGATCCAAGAATGAACCCACAACAGTATAGTCAGTTAATCTTCAACAAAGCCAGAAAGACTGTCCAGTGGGAAAAAGACAGTCTCTTCAACTTATGGTGTTGGGAAAACTGGATAGCTACCTGCAAAAGAATGAAACTGGAACACTTTGTTATGCCATACACAACAATAAATTCAAAATGGATTAAAGACCAGAATGTAAGACATGAAATCATAAAAATCCTAGAAGAGAACACCAGCAGTAAATTTCTTTGACATTGACCGTAGCATATTCTTTCTAGGTACATCTCCTGAGGTAAGGGAAACAAAAGCAAAAATGAGCTACTGGGACCTCATCAAGATAAAAAGCTTCTGCACAGCAAAGGAAACAATCAACAGGACTAAAAGGCAACCTATGGAATGGGAGAAGATATTTGCAAATAACGTATCTGATAAAGGGTTAGTATCCAAAATCTAAAACTCAGCACCCCCAAAATGAATAATCTAATTAAAAATGGGCAGAAGAGCTGAATAGACATTTTTCCAAAGAAGACATACACATGGCCAACAGACACACGAAAATATGCTCCGTCTCACTTATCATCAGGGAAATGCAAATCAAAACTACAGTGAGATAACACCTCACACCTGTCAGAATGGCTAAAATCAAGAACACAAGAAACAACAGGTATTGGCAAGGATGTGAAGAAAGGGGAACCCTTTTGCGCTGTTGGGAATGCAAACTAGTGGAGCCACTCTGGAAAACAGAATGGAGGTTCCTCAGGAAGTTAAAAATAGAATAACCCTACAATCCAGCAATTGCACTACTAGGTGTTTACCCAAAGAATATAAAAATATCAATTCAGAGAGATACATGTACTCCAATGTTTATAGCAGCATTATCTCCAATATCCAAATTATGGAAACAGCCCAACTATCCATCAATTTATGAATGGATAAAGATGTGGTATATATATGCAAAGAATATTTCTTAGCCATAAAAAAGAATAAAATCTTGCCATTTGCAAGGACCTGGATGGAGCTAGAGAGTATTTTTTGGACAGGAATGAACAAAATTATTCCAAAGTTGATACCGGAGATTAAACATAGGAAATAACTAGGAAAATTCTGTGGGAGAAAAATTAGTGAAAGTGATCATGCCAAAACATATTAAAATGTATTCTTTTTTAAAAAAAAATTAATGTTTTATTTATTTCAGAGAGAGAGACACACACAACATGAGCAGGGGAGGGTCAGAGAGAGAGAGGGAGACACAGAATCTGAAACACGCTCCAGGCTCTGAGCTAGCCGTCAACACAGAGCCCGACGCAGGGTTCGAACCCACGAACCGTGAGATCATGACCTGAGCCAAAGTTGGATGCTTTAACCTCCTAAGCCACCCAGGCGCCCCTAAAATGTATTCTTGACTGTAGTGATCAAAATAGCATGGTATAATGCCAAAATAGAAACAACAGTAGAACAAAATAATTACAGGATAATGTAATTTTTAATAATATATATTTGGCATTTCAAGTCAGTGATTAAGGATAAAGAAACAAAAAGAACTTAACAGTGTATGTGACAAGGAACTAAGAATGAGATGTCAGAATTTGTTAAAATGTCAGAACAACAAGACAGTTCAGTTGCTGAGATTTTACTCTTTTCCGCTGCTTTATTTTCTTTGCCCATTGGACCAAGAAATTAAGAATATATTTTTGGGCTTTGAAAAAGACCAAATATCAATAGAACATAAAGAAATCCTTTCTAGAGCTGAATTCAACCAAAGAGGTATTTAAAAGTCCGTTCATCATTATCTTCTATGCTGAAAAATAGAGCTTTCCAGAATTTGAGTGTAATAATACCTATCACTATTCCCTCTAACTGAATGATGAAAAGCAGTCTTCAGTGAGAGAGTACTTTATTATTTCTGAGTGTGAATTCAGTCTGAACATCTAGAGCTAGTTGACAGAGCCACCAAACATTTGACATTTCTGATAGCCTATAATTTTGGTGTAAAATTTTTCTAACTTAGTAGAAAAAAGAGATAAGCAATGATGACTAAATATGGAATCTGTCTTAAAGTTATCCCTTATTGAGCCAAAGGTACACATGAAAAATTGCTACCAGCATCCTTTCTTACTGCTATGAAACACTACTCTGTATTATTTTTAATGTAGTAGTTTAGAAATTCTCTAAAACTTTAGGTCTTTATGTATACTGAGTATCCATAATAGATTCAGTGATGTCGAGTTTGTGAAAACATTACCACTGTTTCTCATCTGTAAAACCAAAGAGTAGAACTAAATGTGGATCTAGATAGGAAGTGTTTAGAAAATAAAATTTGTAACCAAAATCTGCATACGACAATCTAAAATAGAATATGTAAAGATTTATCTGATTGGATTTCATATGATTCAGATTGCCCTAAAGAGATTAGACTCCTTCAACTTAGAACTATATATATAATACATCATTTGATTCACTAAAAAGTGAGGATTCTTCCTATTTATATAATGTTCACCCAAAATTATAGCTGTTAAAATTCTTTAGACATTTAGTTATTTTGGTCTTAGGTAATGACCTTTATGATTGATGCCTCAAGTTACCTGAAGTCAAATAGTTTCCTAAGTTGATGCTAATACACTGGTTTTATGCACTTATTCAGTATTGGAAAGATTTGCGTAAAAATGAAAAATTCCATATGTATGAGCATTATAAGAGTGTTCTGGGTCAGGCTGCTTGGATTTGAGTATTCACTAACTAAGTGACCTTGGGCAAATTACTTAAACTCTATGCCTGTGTTTCCTGGACTCTCGTTATTCTGCTCTACCATACATTCCCACTGTTTCATCTCTTTGCAGAGCCCAGTGGTGAGAGATACACAAAGGGGAAAAAAAGCAGAACCAGTGTTGGTCCCATCTTCCTGGAATCACAGTTTCACTAACCGAGAGGAAAGTTCCCTCCCTCAGAAGTGTGGCTTTTGCAGATTTCCATTGCTGCCATCAGCACCACCACCACAGGATATTTTGGGGGAGCTGAGATATGAGACTACAAAGAATTAAGATAAATAAAAGGGAGGGTGATTCCTATACTGTCTCCTGATCTTAGAGCCACAGCTAGAGTGCTTTTCCCAGAGTCCTTTTCTTATTTCCCCCAGAGTTCTTTCTTTGCCACAGCACTCACTTTTGGATTTCTGGCTGTGTTAAGTTCAAGCTGGAGGTATCAAAAAGGAGAGTAGAGAAAAAGGAGGAGGAGAGTGGGAGGTAAACTCTCTGCCAGTTCAGAAGAACCTAAGGGTACCTGGATGGTTCAGTCGGCTAAGCATCTTAAGCGTCTGGCTCTTGATTTCGACTCTGGTCATGATCTCACAGTTTTGTGAGTTCGAGCCCTGCATCAAACTCTGCTCTCAGCACAGAGCCTGCGTGGGATTCTCTCTCTCCCTCTCTGCCCCTTCCACATCTCCCATGCTTTCTTGCTCATTCTCTCTCTCTCTCTCAAAATAAATAAACATTAAAAAAAAAGAAAGAAAGAAGTATCTTAGATCCTGATATTCTCGAATTTGATTTTTCTACTTTACAAAGGAGACCTCAGATAGGTCTCCATGCCTTCTGTCCAGGTTTTATGGTTTCATTCAGTGGGTTGGGCAGAGAAAAGTAGGTCTACTCAATGTCAACCCAGAAGCAGACCATAAATTTCCATTTAAAAGAGAGCACTTTCAAAAAAGGGGCACCAGGGTGGCTCTGTCAGTTGAGTGTCCTACTCTTGATTTTGGCTCAGATTGTGATCCCAGGGTTGTAGGAGCTCATGGGGTTCTGTGCTGAGTGTGAAGCCTGCTTAAGATTTTCTTTCTCTCTCTCCCCTGCTTGCATGCTCGTGACCCCTCCCCCTTAAATAAATAAGTAAGAGAGAGTACTTTTGTGATATTCCCACCATTCCACCTGTTTTTTCTCACCTATTCACATGCTAAGGTACTATTTGAATTGCATTACTACCTTGCAAAAAAAAGCTTTATTATCTCTCTGTGGACTCTAGGATTAAATGGAGACTTGGGGCCTGTGGGTGGCTTAGTGGGTTAAGCGTCCAACTCTTGATTTTGGCTGGGGTCATGATCTCACGGTTTATGAGTTCAAGCCCCAAGTCCATTGGGCTCTGCGCTGACAATGCGGAGCCTGCTTAGGATTCTTTCTCTGCCCCACCCTCCTCACTCACACACTCTCTCTCTTTCTCTCAAAATAATTAAACATTTGTAATAAATAAATAAGCAAGTAAAGAACATTCAGCATTAAAGTTCCCCAGCTGTATATACCTCATATTCTAGCCAAACAGGAATACTTGCTGATATATAGTTATGCTTTTCTACACCTATAACTTTTGTTAAGTTCTCTCGGCCTAAAATAGTTTTCCAACCTTTCAGTTTTTGCCTCTTCAAATTCTACACATCTTTTAAAGATTTTTTAAAATTATTTATTTTGAGAGAGACAGAGAGAGTGCGAGTGGAGGAAGGACAGAGAGAGAGGGAGACACAGAAAACGAAGCAAGCTCCGGGCTCTGAGCTGTCTGCACAGAGCCTGACGTGGGACTCGAACCCATGAACCGTGAGATCATGACCTGAGCTGAAGTTGGACACTTAACCAACTGAGCCACCCCTAAAGATTTTTTTTAATGTTTATTCATTTTTGACACACACACACACACACACACACACACACAGAGTGTGAGTGGGGGTGGGGCTGAAAGTGGGACACAGAATCCAAGCAGGTTCCAGGCTCTGAGCTGTCAGCACAGATCCCAGCTCAGGGCTCAGACCGACAAACAGATCATGACCTGAGCTGAAGCCAGATGTTCAACTGATTGAGCCACCCAGGTGTCCCTCTATACATCTTTTAAAGCTTAAATGTACTGCCCTTTAAAAATTTGATCTTTAGTTGTCTGCCCTGCTCTTACATGCTTGCCATAAAAGGAATATGTAATCTCATCATCCTTTGAATAACTGTTCTTTTTATTTGTGCTTTTATCAATATGTGTGTATATATATACAAACACATATTTACATATGTATACATACACAATTGGTTTTAGGATTATTTTTGTGTTCAGAGATACAGTAACTGTGTCTAGCACAGGCTAGTATATTTAGATCCAATAGATTTAGGTCACATTTAGTGCTTTACCATGTACTTTTCCACTTCTCTATAACAATAACTCTTTTGAGACATTCTAAATCTCATTCATATGAGGGCACTGAGGTAAAAAACATTATCTTAACTCTTCTATATTGGTAGTTTCTTAAGTGCAGAAATTTTAATATTCAATTTTCTACCAACTGATACTTACCATATAGTAGGTACTCAATAAGCATAGCAATAACCCTAACTTTTTTCTTCTCTTCTACAGTACCTCGGCCATGTAGAAGTTGATGAGTCAAGAGGAATGCACATCTGTGAAGATGCTGTAAAAAGATTGAAAGCTGTATGTATTTGATGGTTGCTAGGGCTGATCTATATGCTGAAATATTTTCTTAAAAGATTTTGCTCAGTAAATTTTAATGATTCAGTATCCAATAACAGTATTTCTCTTAAAGCAAAAGATATAGTCTCTCTAATAAAGAGCATCTCATGTTGTCCATCCAAAGATGTAAATTATAAAAACCAACTTTGTCAACTTAAGCCAGACATTATCCAAAAGTTAACTTTTGGTTCAGAACCTAAATTAAACAAGTGGTATGAAATATTACAGATGAATAATGTTCTAAAACCAAGAGGCAACTGTTAGAGTTAGTGTCTTAACCTAACTGTGATAACTGGGTTATAAATTACAGATTTTAAGTTTACTATAATAAACAGCTTTCCAGGAAAAAGTAGAAGATAGAGTTATTTATGATGATGGCTAGTGAAGTTTACAGTTGGGGGAAGGCTTATTATTTTGGGCTACTGGGTAGTAACTGGACTACTACTCCCCAGTTTCCTTCTATACACCCCTCTAACATAAACAGTGTATTTCCCCTGCCTTTTGCACAAACTTGAGCATACTTAAAATGAAGAGACCTTTTCCAGGATAAATAATGTTTTCCTTGCCTGTTATACTATAGAACAAATCCTAGGCACAGGCTTGTGTATTTAGTAAAAGGAGAGAATGGATTCAGAATTCATAAAGGTTTGCAGTAAAGTATTAATATCATATTTTGGATAGGTTTGAAGTATGTTTCATAAACTGACAATCCTCTGGCAAACTTCCTTCTCTCCAATGTGTGGCCTTTTACCCCTTTTGCTATGAAAGCTGTAACCATTACTTTTGCATGCCCTGCCCTAGACAGCATTAAATACTTGTTGCTTTAGGTTTGCTGGTATGGTAGGCTGCCACAAGTTTGGCTACTAGTGAGTGCTTTTTCTTCTCAATTTGCTTAATAATCAAAACTTCTCCTTCTTGGTACATTTCATATGACGTCTCATCTATACTCCCTCAATATAAAAGATACAAGAATAAGGAAGCAATCAACTTAGAGAGGTCTATTATATTTTGGAACAAATGTCTGTGAATCTGTTGTAGAAGGGAAAGGAAGAGAAAAACAACTGATTATAGTTTGCAAATAACTAAAAACAAATAAACCAATATGTAGACACATGTACATATACACACACATACATGACATTTACCTCAGATTTGGTTATTTAAATTCTTAAATGATTGAAGCCCTTCCTAGTATAATCATCATTAATGCTAAAGGGATTATATTCATCTATTATGGTGTGTGAAACTATAATTTATAGATTTGTCTTGTCCTCTTGAGTATATTCTTTAGTTAAGTACAGCCTCAGATAATGTAATTTTCCAAGAAACATAAATTCTATCTCTTCTTTAACAAAATAATTCTAAGTTCACTAGAAGAATAAATTTAGCTTAGAAAATTTAAAGTAATGCAATGATTTGCCCTACTTAGTCACTAAAGAATATTTTAAACATCACGATACTAATTAATTAAAAATAATAGACATATCAGTGAATAGACTAAATAGACCTGAAACAAACTATGAATAGTTATTAAATCTTATAACTCATATAACTTACACTTAGAAGGCTAGTCTTTTAATTCAGAGTATGACTTCATATTCACTTTCTAAATAAGGGAAAACTGGGGATGTTTTCAGTTTGTACAGAATATATTAAGAAATGGTATTTAGTTTAATGAGCAGCTTAATCTGCTTAAGTGTTTTTTTTTTAGAGAGAGTGAAAGAGCGTGAGCCGGGGAGGGGCAGAGAGAGAGAGGGGGAGACACAGAATCCAAAGCAGGCTCCAGAGCCTGACGTGGGGCTCAAACCCAGGAACCATGAGATCATGACCTGAGTCTAAGTTGGATGCTTAACCAACTGAGCCACTGAGATGCTCCTTAAGTAGTTCTTTTCAGCCTACCTTTCGTTAGAAACATCTCTTCATTATATACATAAGTTAATTGTGTAAAATACAAATGGATAAAAATTTCTTGCAGTCCCAGAGATAGCCATTATTTACCATCTAGTTTTATTTTTATTTAAAGCTTTTTTATTTATTTGGAGAGAGCGAGTGAGCACAAGTAGGGTAGGAACAGAGAGAGGGAGAATCCCAAGCAGGCTTTGCACTGCCAGCGCAGAGCCTGACATAGGGCTTGAACTTACAGACTGAACTATGAGATTATGACCTGAGCCAAAATCAGTGTTGGATGCATAACGAACTGAGCCACCCAGGTGCCCCTTCACCATCTTGTTTTAAAACTAATTGTTTTTTGGGCTCCTGGCTGGCTCATTCAGAAGAACATGACTCTTGATCTCGGGGTCATGGGTTCAAGCCTCACGTTGGGTGTAGAAATCACTTAAATATAGAAACTTAATTAAAAAAAAAACCCTAAGTTTTTAACTGAGTGAAATTTTTACCTTTTTAGTTTTTTGACCATGAAGATTATAAACTATAAACATGATTATTTGAGGTATGGGACTATTTAGTTAATAATTTAATGAGCTCTATTTTCACCAGAAACAGGAACCAAATTGCCATTTAAAAAGTTATATCTATGCCTGGAACAGTGTCTGGTACATGGTAGCCACTCAAAAAATATTTCTAGAATATACAGAAAACAATTCAGTCCTCAATATGTGGTCAAATCAAATCTCCTAACAATTATCATTACCATATGTTACATTTAATGTTTTAAAGTTTATGAAACCCTTTTATGTATCTCTAAAAGATCTTCATTTCCCTATAGTCATTTATGACTAATGCGAAGTTTTATGAATGTCAATTACTTTTCTGGATATACTTAAATTTTTAAACTTTCAGGGGAATTGACCACTTCTGAACTTTTCATTCAAGAAGTTCTTTAAAGTTTTTCACACTAATGGTATCCAAGAGACTTAGGACAAATGTTGTGTATAATTCCAGATGGGTAAACATGTATTTAAAAAATAAGATTGAATTTTTCGGTAACTGGGGTCAATTTCCTATTTATTGTACTCAATAAAACTCCCCCTGTAAATATTCCTTCTAATGCTATACTGAGAGGCTTGCAGTAATTTGGAATTCTTCAGGATGTTCTTCTGAGACCATACTGATAACACAAATATTTATGATTTTTGTGTTCTTTTCATATTTTTACTGTGTGGAAATTTCTAGTTGCCTCCCACCCCTTATCAAACATTCATCAAGCATCTATACTCTGCTGTGCCAGATGCTTATATTGTGCCAAAAACTACTTCTTCTTAGAGTTTCAAATAAATGGAAGTAAATATAAAAGAAAAAGAAGAAATAATATTTTTTAAGAAGAAATAATATTTATGTAGCTAGTTTGAATGCCAGAGTTCTAAGATTTAAAGAATTATATATCTCAGATGTACCAGTTAAGTAGCAAAACAAACATCTTAAACCTATCACTTGATTGATGCTTGAACTAAAAATGTGACATTCTAGAGCTTCTTAAATTGATAAATAATTGAAGAAGCCGGATTATATGGTTTTTATTTTTCCTCAACGTAGTCTCTTGTAATTTAGGATTACTTTAATATCAACTAGAAGTTACCTGCATAGTTAATATTCTCAAACAAAAAGATATTATAACAAAATTGAATTTTCAAAATGCTTCTCAGAGCATAAATGTTTAAATTCTTTTTACTTTGTATGATACAGTTAGTTACAGCTATTTTCTACTCATTTACTTTGTGACATAAGTGCACAAATTAGCTGCGTTGGGACTTAGATCGTATAGGATAAATAGAAACAACTATTGTCCATTTTCAGTGCCTTTAATGACATAGGCAGTTGCAGGATGAGTAGTAATGTCATTCATCAGTCTAGTTTGTAAAATGTGTATAGGGCCTTTGGTTATCTTGCTTGACACTAGTCCAGTATCCTCTTCTTTTTAAAAGGTCTTTACTTCCCATTGTCTCTGAATGTGTCTCCTTCTCTGTCTTGGTTTTAGACTAGTTTCATTATACTGACAGTTTCTAATATGTTGGTTTTTTATTCACTATTTGATATATTTGCTTTAATATATGTTCTTGTTTTAGCAGGTAAAAGAATCATAACTTTTTTTTTTTTAAAAAACACTAATATTCTCTGATAGCTATCTTTTAATGCATTTGCACGTCAACTTTTTTGTTAACATCTGAAGTCTTTTATGAAGAGGGCAAACTACATGTTTAACAAGAGCTTTCCTGAGAGCTAAATTAAATATTAACAGATCTCTCCTTCCCTCACCCCCCAAGCCCCCAAGAATGGTGAATCTTTTAACTTGGGCTGCATCTTTTAAAGCTGATTGTTACTCACAGTCTAACAAAACCAGGGTCACCAAACTTGGCAGTAGAAATAAATTTAGTCTTATTGTAATAACTACCTCAATTACTTTATTGTTTTTCCAGCTTAAGTTCAAAACACTTTTTGGAATTATTTGATGCTATTTATGATTTTCAAAACTTAGGTAGAAAACAACTATTCAGTGTTTGAAAGTAGTGAATGAATTTATAAATTGTTTGAGAGAGTAAAATTTCAGTAAATTTGTCTTTTTCTAGATATGTATCCAACATTAAAAACTCATTTTAAAAATTAAAAACTTAGGAAATGTAAAGTTAAGATAGCTTGGGTTAAAACCCATCTACTTTGCATTCAAGTTCTGACTTTGAATGGTAGCCAGCTTTCAAAGTTTATACATGCTTAAAACTTGGTGCTGGAACCATAGATAGTTAGCTCCCTCTTATCTACATAGTTTCAGAGCTGTACTTATAACTGTCAATGCAAGTTTCTTTTTTTTTTTATGTTTATTGATTTTTGAGAGAGAGAGAGAGAGAGAGAGAGAGAGAGAGAATGCAANAGCCTGACGTGGGGCTCAAACCCAGGAACCATGAGATCATGACCTGAGTCTAAGTTGGATGCTTAACCAACTGAGCCACTGAGATGCTCCTTAAGTAGTTCTTTTCAGCCTACCTTTCGTTAGAAACATCTCTTCATTATATACATAAGTTAATTGTGTAAAATACAAATGGATAAAAATTTCTTGCAGTCCCAGAGATAGCCATTATTTACCATCTAGTTTTATTTTTATTTAAAGCTTTTTTATTTATTTGGAGAGAGCGAGTGAGCACAAGTAGGGTAGGAACAGAGAGAGGGAGAATCCCAAGCAGGCTTTGCACTGCCAGCGCAGAGCCTGACATAGGGCTTGAACTTACAGACTGAACTATGAGATTATGACCTGAGCCAAAATCAGTGTTGGATGCATAACGAACTGAGCCACCCAGGTGCCCCTTCACCATCTTGTTTTAAAACTAATTGTTTTTTGGGCTCCTGGCTGGCTCATTCAGAAGAACATGACTCTTGATCTCGGGGTCATGGGTTCAAGCCTCACGTTGGGTGTAGAAATCACTTAAATATAGAAACTTAATTAAAAAAAAAACCCTAAGTTTTTAACTGAGTGAAATTTTTACCTTTTTAGTTTTTTGACCATGAAGATTATAAACTATAAACATGATTATTTGAGGTATGGGACTATTTAGTTAATAATTTAATGAGCTCTATTTTCACCAGAAACAGGAACCAAATTGCCATTTAAATCTATGCCTGGAACAGTGTCTGGTACATGGTAGCCACTCAAAAAATATTTCTAGAATATACAGAAAACAATTCAGTCCTCAATATGTGGTCAAATCAAATCTCCTAACAATTATCATTACCATATGTTACATTTAATGTTTTAAAGTTTATGAAACCCTTTTATGTATCTCTAAAAGATCTTCATTTCCCTATAGTCATTTATGACTAATGCGAAGTTTTATGAATGTCAATTACTTTTCTGGATATACTTAAATTTTTAAACTTTCAGGGGAATTGACCACTTCTGAACTTTTCATTCAAGAAGTTCTTTAAAGTTTTTCACACTAATGGTATCCAAGAGACTTAGGACAAATGTTGTGTATAATTCCAGATGGGTAAACATGTATTTAAAAAATAAGATTGAATTTTTCGGTAACTGGGGTCAATTTCCTATTTATTGTACTCAATAAAACTCCCCCTGTAAATATTCCTTCTAATGCTATACTGAGAGGCTTGCAGTAATTTGGAATTCTTCAGGATGTTCTTCTGAGACCATACTGATAACACAAATATTTATGATTTTTGTGTTCTTTTCATATTTTTACTGTGTGGAAATTTCTAGTTGCCTCCCACCCCTTATCAAACATTCATCAAGCATCTATACTCTGCTGTGCCAGATGCTTATATTGTGCCAAAAACTACTTCTTCTTAGAGTTTCAAATAAATGGAAGTAAATATAAAAGAAAAAGAAGAAATAATATTTTTTAAGAAGAAATAATATTTATGTAGCTAGTTTGAATGCCAGAGTTCTAAGATTTAAAGAATTATATATCTCAGATGTACCAGTTAAGTAGCAAAACAAACATCTTAAACCTATCACTTGATTGATGCTTGAACTAAAAATGTGACATTCTAGAGCTTCTTAAATTGATAAATAATTGAAGAAGCCGGATTATATGGTTTTTATTTTTCCTCAACGTAGTCTCTTGTAATTTAGGATTACTTTAATATCAACTAGAAGTTACCTGCATAGTTAATATTCTCAAACAAAAAGATATTATAACAAAATTGAATTTTCAAAATGCTTCTCAGAGCATAAATGTTTAAATTCTTTTTACTTTGTATGATACAGTTAGTTACAGCTATTTTCTACTCATTTACTTTGTGACATAAGTGCACAAATTAGCTGCGTTGGGACTTAGATCGTATAGGATAAATAGAAACAACTATTGTCCATTTTCAGTGCCTTTAATGACATAGGCAGTTGCAGGATGAGTAGTAATGTCATTCATCAGTCTAGTTTGTAAAATGTGTATAGGGCCTTTGGTTATCTTGCTTGACACTAGTCCAGTATCCTCTTCTTTTTAAAAGGTCTTTACTTCCCATTGTCTCTGAATGTGTCTCCTTCTCTGTCTTGGTTTTAGACTAGTTTCATTATACTGACAGTTTCTAATATGTTGGTTTTTTATTCACTATTTGATATATTTGCTTTAATATATGTTCTTGTTTTAGCAGGTAAAAGAATCATAACTTTTTTTTTTTTAAAAAACACTAATATTCTCTGATAGCTATCTTTTAATGCATTTGCACGTCAACTTTTTTGTTAACATCTGAAGTCTTTTATGAAGAGGGCAAACTACATGTTTAACAAGAGCTTTCCTGAGAGCTAAATTAAATATTAACAGATCTCTCCTTCCCTCACCCCCCAAGCCCCCAAGAATGGTGAATCTTTTAACTTGGGCTGCATCTTTTAAAGCTGATTGTTACTCACAGTCTAACAAAACCAGGGTCACCAAACTTGGCAGTAGAAATAAATTTAGTCTTATTGTAATAACTACCTCAATTACTTTATTGTTTTTCCAGCTTAAGTTCAAAACACTTTTTGGAATTATTTGATGCTATTTATGATTTTCAAAACTTAGGTAGAAAACAACTATTCAGTGTTTGAAAGTAGTGAATGAATTTATAAATTGTTTGAGAGAGTAAAATTTCAGTAAATTTGTCTTTTTCTAGATATGTATCCAACATTAAAAACTCATTTTAAAAATTAAAAACTTAGGAAATGTAAAGTTAAGATAGCTTGGGTTAAAACCCATCTACTTTGCATTCAAGTTCTGACTTTGAATGGTAGCCAGCTTTCAAAGTTTATACATGCTTAAAACTTGGTGCTGGAACCATAGATAGTTAGCTCCCTCTTATCTACATAGTTTCAGAGCTGTACTTATAACTGTCAATGCAAGTTTCTTTTTTTTTTTATGTTTATTGATTTTTGAGAGAGAGAGAGAGAGAGAGAGAGAGAGAGAGAATGCAAACAGGGGAGGGGCAGAGAGAGAGGAAGACACAGAATCTGAAGCAAGCTCCAGGCTCCGAGCTGTCAGCACAGAGCCAGGCATGGGGCTCAAACTCACGAACTGCGATATCATATACTGAGCTGAAGTCTGATGCTCAATGAGCTGAGCCACCCAGGCGCCCCGCACGTTTCTTTATTCTAAATCAGTAGCATTTTAAAAGAAAACAAAACCCTGTTTTTAAAATTTCATTTGTGGTCCACAAATGTTTGGTTCTCAGATACATTTGTTTTTTCCAGCCGCAATGAAAGCATTAGCTTTGTGTTCTTGATAGCTGATTTATTCTCTTTTTGGAATAGAACATATCTGTTATTTCCCCAGGATTGTTATGGATTTGATCAACCCAGACATAACATACAAATAGATCCTAATGCATAAGTAAAGGTTCTCTAACCTCTTGAACTCAGCAAGAAAAAGTCTGACAAGGATTCTTGCTGCACACTCATAATTTAATTTTATGTGTTGCATTTTTTATGTGGTTGTTCAAATGTGGACTGGTTTTTTAATTCATGACTTCCACATAGTTGACCACTAATTTTTAAATTGAAAAATGTATATGAAAATTGAAAAATGTATTTACTACTCACTATTAGGAAATTTAAAATGCAAATCTCACGAAACCAGTATGATGTTAATCTTTTTCTCTGCTGCCAAATTTGGATAATTTCTGTTTCAAAGTAAATAGAGAATACTAAACTAACTAGTTGCTCTGCATGGACACACAGGTTCTGATTTCTTCTCACTCATTTCATGGATTCTTAGGCCATACAGTATGTTTCCCTGCATTTTCATGCACCCTTCCTTTTTCCCTGTCACTCCTGGTATGGATAACTCTTTAAAACTCTCACTCCCTCCCCTTCTCCTACTTTGTCCTTTACCCAACTCCTGTATGTGCTTATTGGTGTGAAACCCTGGGACATTTAGCCCATACAATAATAGCGCTCGACTTGTCCCCCTGTTCCTCCAGGAAAGGAAGTTCTTCAAAGGCTTCTTTGGAAAAGTAAGTTTGATGCCACATCCGTGCTTGCTTTATAAGGAGTTACACCCCTAGTATAGCACTGACATTGGTTTCTTCATAATACAGGAATTGATTTGACTATATATGGAAATTAATAAATTGGAAACTTGCTGTCTATGATGTTAACTGTGTGTCTTTTGATACTAAAACCCAATAAATAAAGCAGATAAGTTAAAAAAGGATTATTTCCTCGAGGCTAGGTATTAAATTTGGTCTTGCAAAGCTTTCATATTAGCACATTAGCTGGGTTTTTAACAAGTGGGTTTTACTTAGTGCTAAATATTGAGGGAGAATGGGAAGAAGCACCAAGTTCAAGTGGAAATTGAATGTACACATTTTACATTCAATGCTAATACTTTTTTTTTCAATCTAAATTAAATTTCAGGTAAAGTAAGTGAAAGTACATAAACTTACCTTTGGGAATTCTGTGATTTTTTTTTAAACTCAGGCTGCTAGTCTAAGAAAAACTATCTTAGTTAGCAGTGTACCAAATATCTATCATTATGTGGGATGTTCCTTCTGTACATGCTTTTCAAGTAATGATTATTTAATGTTTAGACTTTCTTAGATTAAGAATATATATACGAATAGCTACATACGTTTCTAACATTTTTGTGTCAAAGCGTATCATTGTTTAGTTTTGAGTAAGTGCTACAAAATAATTCAGACTGAGACAGTATAAGAAAACACTACTGTCATTGGATAACTGACTTTAGATTACAAAAAGTTAATATGAATATAAAAATCCCATCACAGTTGTTTTTTTTTTAAATGGGTGGTTTTGTTACCTCAGAAATTTGTTTTAAAGAACAAATAGTTTCCATTTCTTAAGTAAATATTTTAGTTGTAATTTATATTTACATGTTCACAGAGGTCACCTTTATACTGTAAGTTTGTTTATAAACAAATTTGAAGAGATTTTAGATTGAATGTCTTCATTCAGTTTACTGCTGTCAATCTGAAATAGAAAGTCATATAATTTACCCATACATGTCACAATAAAATTTCTTAGTACACATTTTGAGTTTGAGTTAAATTAACAGGTCTGTATCTAAAAAGAACTAATCCTGTAGACATCTGCATTATTACAGTTAACCTTGAACAGTGCCAGGGATCAGGGCCTTCGTCCCTCTCTGCAGCCGAAAATCCCTGTATGATATTTGACTCCCCATGAACTTAACTGCAGTGGCCTACTGTTGACCTTGCCAATAACATAAACAGTCCATCAACACATTTTTTTTTTAATGTTTATTTTTTTGGGAGACAGAGCACTAGTGGGGGAGGGGCAGAGAGAGAAGGAAACAGAATATCTGAAGCATACTATGCACTGAGAGCAGAGAACCCGAAGTGGGGCTCAAACTCAGGAACCGTGAAATCATGACCTGAGGCAAAGTCAGATGCTTAACCAACTGAGCCACCCAGACACACCATCAACACATATTTTGTATGCTATATGTATTATATACTGTATTCTTATGATAAAGTAAGTGAGAGGAAGAAAAATGTGATTAAGAAAATCTTGCGGCACCTGGGTGGCTCAGTCGGTTAAGCATATGACTTCAGCTCAGGTCATGATCTCACAGTTCATGAGTTTGAGCCCCACATCGGGCTCTCCGCTCTTGGTGTGGAGCCCACTTCAGATCCTCTGTCTCTCTCTCTCTCTGCCTTCCCCCTGCTTGTGCATGCTTGCTTACACTCTCTGTCTCTCAAAACTAAATAAGCATTAAAAGAAATTTTAAAAAAAATTTTTTAATGTTTTATTTATTTCTAGGAGAGAAAGAGAGAGAGACAGCGTGAGCAGGGGAGGGTCAGAGAGAGAGGGAGTGACAGACTCTGAAACAGGCTCCAGGCTCTGAGCTGGCAATCAGCACAGAGCCCGATGCAGGGCTCGAACCCACGAACTGCGAGATCATGACCTAAGCAAAAGTCGGACGCTTAACTGACTAAGCCACCCAGGCGCCCCAAAATAAATTTTTTAATATTATGAAAAAAATACATTTACAGTACTATATTTATCAAATCTGTATATAAGTGAACTTGCACAGTTCATTGGTATTCAGGAGTTAACTATATAAATAGGCATTATAATTGTTAAGGAAGTTTTTTGTAGATATATATTCCTTTCCAAAAAGAATTTCTCAAAGCGATTTCACATCACCATAATAATTATACAACTTAAGCTACCTTCCAAGTGATCAGTATTTAATATGTCTACTTTAGAAAACAACCTTCAGGCACCTGGCTGGCTCAGTTGGTTAAGCATCTTGATTTTGGCTCAGGTCATGAGCTCATGGTTTGTGGGTTTGAGCCCTGCTTGGGTTTCTCTCTCTCAAATAAGTAAACTTTAAAAAATAATAATAATAACATTGTATAGACCTTGCATAGAAGGCTGGGTAGAAAATATTTATTTGGTTTCTAGAAAAAACTTGTTAAAAGATTATATAACATGCTGTTAGGGAACAAAGATAGCTCTCAATTCAAAATCAATCCCAGAGTGGCAGTATTCATTGCTAAATAGAATGGAGTCAGGGTGCACCTACAATGTAGCTGAACTGGGTCGCACTGTTACATTTTGCAACATGATTATATGGCATAAGAAAGAAAATGAGAAATCATCTCAATCCTTAAAATAACCCTGAAATTATTATTCTCCCTGTTTTACAGTGAGGAAACTAAAGTTTATAGAGGTAGGTGTCCTGCCCAAATTCACAGATCTAATAAGTGGTAGAAACTAGAATTTGGACCCAGATAATTTGACTCCAAAGCCCACATTCTTAGTCACTATGCTATACAGTCACTTTTTTCATATTATTTATAACCGAAGTTTTAAAGATTGAAACTTGGGGTGCCTGGCTGGCTCAGTTGCTGAGTGTGTGACTCTCAATCACAGGGTTGTTGTTTAAAGCCCCTCATTGGGTATATAGATCTTTAAAATAAAATAAAAATAAAAGTTAACTTTAAAAGGTGCTAACAAATAGCTTCCTGTAAACCCATTTCACTTTATTTTTTTAAGTTTATTTATTTATTTTGAGAATGAGTGTGTAAGCAGGGGAGGGGTTTAAAGAGAGGGAGAGAGAGAACCCAAGCAGCCTCTGTGCTGTCAGTGCAGAACCTGATGTGGGACTTGAACCCACAAACCATGAGATCGTGACCTGCGATTAAAATCAAGAGTCAGACTCAACTGACTGAACCCGCAGCCATCCCTCAACTCTTTTTATTAAGGCCTTAAAGAGGTTTTTTCAGTGGTTCAAACCAACATTTTATTTATTTGGAGATATTTATTTTTAATTTTTTAATGTTATTTATTTTGAGAGAGAGAGTGAGTGGGGGGAGAGGCAGAGAGAGAGAATCCCAAGCAGGCTCCGCACTGCCAGCACAGAGTCCAACTCGGGGCTTGATCTCACAAATCATGAGATCTTGACCTGAGCCAAAACCACGAGTTGGACGCTTAACTTTCTGAGCCACCCAGGAGCCCATTATTTAGAGATATTTAAATCATACTAGTGAGTTTTACTCTCACAGGATTTTTTAAAAGATGCTCAGCAGATGAGCAGTAGGTGTTGTACGGAAGTGTTGAATCACTAAATTGTACATCTGAAACTAATATTATACTGTATGTTAACTAACTGGAATTTAAATAAAAACTTTTAATAAGGAAAAAAGATGCTGAACAATCTCCTAATAGCATCCATGAACCATTGTGACTGTCAGAATTTTGTTATTGAAGGGAGAATTCTTTTAATGGCAGGACAATTTTATTCTAATGTACAATTTTTTATATTATAGTAAGTCATTTAAAAAATTATAAAACCAGGGGTGCCTGGGTGGCTCAGTTGGTTAAGTGTCTGACTTTGGCTCAGGTCATGATCTCATAGCTCATGAGTCTGAGCCCCGCATCAGGCTCTGTGCTGACAGCTCAGAGCCTGGAGCCTGCTTCAGATTCTGTGTCTTCCTCTCTCTTGGTCCCTCCCATGGTCATGCTTTTTCTCTCTCTGTCTCTCAATAATAAATAAATGTTTAAAAAAAATTTTTTTAATTATAAAAACAGTGGGGAAGAAGTATTACCCATAATCTCACCGGAAATGTGTTTTTGAATGAAAAACTTTAATTTGAAGCCTTTCAAATCTTCAAGTTGCCATTACTCAACTCACTTCTACATTAATCTACAAGAAATAGACTGGTGAAAGAGTTATGGTTTGTCAAGTTTGCCCGGTCAATTGTGATTTAATGAAAGCTGAAAATAAAGAATCTCATAGAACAGTATATAATAGGTAGGGTTTTGTTTTTGTTTTTTTTTTTAATGCTTATTTACCTTTGAGAGAGATAGAGAGACACAGTTTGAGCAGGGAGGGGCAGAGAGAGAGAGGGAGACAGAATCCAAAGCAGGTTCCAGGCTCTGAGCTGGCAGCACAGAGCCCGACGCAGAGCCTGAACCCACAAACCGAGAGGTCATGACCTAACCAACTGAGCCACCTGGGCGCCCTGGTAGTTTTTTTAAAGTATAGTTGACATATATAACATGTTAGTTTCAGGTGTACAAGATAGTGATTTTATAATTAATTACATTTGAAACACTATGATAAAGGTAGTTACCTTCTCTGTAACCATACAGTGTTACTACAATATTATTAACTATTGAGTTCTTAATCCAGTACAGTTTCTCATAAATTTTGATAGTTTCTTAGCCTTCACATCATGTATGGTTTAGTGGTCCAAGATAAAGAAAATAACAGTTATGAAGAGGTGTGTCCACCAAACACATTTGCATAAAAGTAGGTAGATGAAAGGATTATTAGGCCTGAATCTGAATTTATAGATAATGGCCAGGAGGACTGTTTCCTCTTTTTCCTAAGTCGTTTCCTGAACCTGACCAATGGGTCACTTCCCTGTTCCCACATCACCAGTTAATGGAAGCAGTGCCTCCACAAGCTTTTGCAATAGGGAACAGATAAACCTGAGTCTGTTACTATATTATTAGCTCATTGTAAACTTATATACCTTTTTTTTTTAGAGAGAGAGAACACAGGCACATGTGGGAGAGGGGCAGAGAGGGAGATAGAGGACCTGAAGCAGGCTCTGTGCTAATAGCAGAGAGCCCAATGTGGGGCTTTAACTCAGGAACCGTGAGGTCATGACTTGAGCTGAAGTTGGAACCTTAACCGACCTAGCCACCAAGGCACCCCAAGCTTAACACACATCTTTAAAAAGAAGGAAGAAAAATCTGAGAAACTGAAATAACATTTTCCAAACTAGCTACATTAAATTGCTCACCGTTGTTAGAAGAACCAAGAATATACTCACCTTCCTGGGATATACTGCATACACCTTCATTAGTGTATTTGGCCATACCGAGCAAATACTTGATTAATCCGAGTAATTATATGGCACTTAACATTTGAAAAATGTTTTATAATTTTAATATATTTGAGGTAATATATATTCCCATTTTATGAGGAACTGATTGAATACAGAGCTATGAAGTGTTCTTAGGCCATTGTATTAGAAAAACTGGTCAGTTGACCTCCTGTGAGTCTTTCTTCTATGAATTTCCTTTACTATTCATATAAAATACTTCATTTCTGGTCCCCAAATATGTAGATATTTTTCCCCCACACAAAGCAATTTTCTGCAACATCATTTAGCTCAGTTCTAACACTGGCTACCTGGAGATAGTGTCTGATCCCATAGGTTAAGGGCTCAGTCCCCTAAGACTGCCCCTACCCTACTTCAGATGCCAATCACAAGTAATAAGTCCCAACGTTACCCGCAACTTCTGTCCAGTTTAGCTAAAAATTAGAAGTTCCCACAATCCCCTCCTCAGGTTTAATTTGCTATAACAGCTCATAGAACTTAAGGAAATGCTTAATTATAGTTTATTTAAAAATATGATAAAGGAAACAGAAGAACAGCCAGACCCAAGAACTACACAGGGTGAGGTCTGGGAGGGTTCCAGGAGCTTCTGTCCCTGTGGAGATGGGGTGTGTCACTCTCCTAGAATGATGCATTTGCCAACCTGGAAGCTCTCTGAACCTTGTGCTATTGGGGCTTTATGGAGGCTTCCTCACATAAGCGCGATCAATTATTAATTTCATTTCTAGCCCCTCTCCTTCCCCGGAGGATGGATCTGAGGTGAAGCTGAAAATTCTAAGCTCATAATCGTGGCTTGTTCTTTCTGCTGATCAGTACTTCTTTAGGAGCCTACCCAAAGTTGCCTTATTGAACAAAAGATGCTCCTTGTGTTCTTATCACTTAAGAATTTACAAGGAATTTAGGAGTTCTGTGTCAAGGATAGAGTCAAAGACCAAATATCAGGACAAGAGATGCTTACAATGCTCCTATCACTTGGGAAATTAGGAAGTTACAAGGGTTTCAGAAGCTCTGTGCCCAGAACCAGGGACAGAAACCAATATATATTTTCCATTATCTCAAAGTAATTTGCTTATGTTTATATAGAGCTTTATAGTTTATGATATGCTTTGACCTAATTTCTCATCTGCTCACAACCACTCAGTGAATTAGACTGGATAGTTCATGAAACTACATTTTACAAAGGAATTAACAAGCCCAAAGAGGTCACGCAGTTAGTAGTAGAGGGCAGTGCCTACCCTGAAACCAAGGTTTTCTGAAACTTGGTGCAGAGTTTTTTTACCTACTCCATATTGATGTCCTCTCAGAAGTGCACTAAATAGCTTCCCACAAACATGCATGGTATGCCTTGCACCATTGATAAATTTGAATTGGTTGCCAAAATGTCAAAACATTGAGAGTTTTCACATGAAACTTAGAATATCTATCTTAAGAATTAGAAGATCTGGCAAAACAGAATGCTTTCTGTGTGGCAGCAGTGGCTTGAGTTGAGCTGACACTGTACCTTTGGTTGTCTATTTGCCATAATCCTTGCAACTCCCTAATGTCCTTGCATTCAGCCTGCTTCACTCGTTTGTTACCTGCTTTTAACCCTGTAGGCATTTGACTTTGTGAACTCCTCCCTGGGCTATCATGTCACTTTGTATTTGGAGAGGGGAGGGCACTTCTAGCTGTAAAAATCACCAAAAATATTACATCTGTTCTTAACAGATCCTGTTAATGTACTGCCAAATATATTTTTTCACGTTCTTAGGCTTTTGGCTTTTTCAGTTGTTAAATGGCATGATTACACATGGTTGTGTTTTAGAGAATGCATGCTTGAAAAGTAGTATGTGGTTATATTATTTTCACCTAACTCTTGAGAGTAAACATTTTGTTGTATTTATGAATGCTCTTAAAGTCAATGTACTCACATCTATGTTCTATTTTAGATTTCCCAGATTTTCTCCTCTATAACAAATCATACTTTCTGCTTATCTTCATTCTGGATCCTTTTCCTTAACAAAGAGGGAATATACGCTGCCTCTTTCCTTGTCTTCCTGTTTTTTAAATTCCCATGCCCTTATGTAAATTTAGTTTCTTTTGTATTTTATTAGATGGATCTTTTATGATTTGGGTTTTTTTTTCCTTTTGAAGTCCATTATAACAAATACTGAAGGAAAAAAAAAGACAATCTCAAGAGTTATCAGATTTCCCATCATCCTTGGTTTCATTGTTTCCTGTAACATGATCAACTAGTATATCAAACACCGTGGTCACCTACCTTTTCTAGATTACAAAAAAATTCATCGACTTTTGGAGTCATCTTTTTAAATTTGTATTCATGAAAACACAGTGGTTCTCAAGCTCAAATCCCACTGCATAAAATATAATAGGGACTGTGCTAGGCTATCTAGATATAAAGAAGAGCAAGACCATCTTTTTTTTTTTTCTTTTTTTTTTTTGATAACTTNAGATAACTTTTTGACACCTCTTTTCTCCTTAAGCTTCCAGGATTTCTTACATTGTTCTCTCTTTCAGCTGATGACCTTGCTTCTATCCTCACTGAAAAAATAGAATCAATCAGAAGAAAATTCTAGCATGTGCTGGCACATGTGCTCACCTACCTACATCCATGCTCATATGCTCTGTTTTTCCTCCGTTTCAAGAGATGGACTGTCTGAGCTCCCAGCCGAGGCTGTCTCCTCTACTAGATTTTTATTATTTGAGTTCTTTATTAATCCAAGAATGCTCCTCACACTCTTTTCTATATCAGTTTTTCTTTCTTACAGTGAATCAAAACAAATCATCTTTTTAAAAAGTTTCTTCTTGGTGCCTTCAGTTTCTGTTCTCCCTTCCTCTGGTAAACCTATTTAATCAGTCTTTTTACCTTCACCACTCCACCAAAGCTGTTCTTAGGTCCTACCTACCCCCTTACCTGACCTATCAGCAGGTTTGTCATAGTCCATTCCTCCCCAGCTATGAAACACAGTTCAGTTGGAGGTCAGGGATCCTGCTCTTGGCTTTCCCTCATATTGCTGCCTACTTCCCAGTCTGTAGACTCTTCTCTAGCTACACCTCTCCCTTGATGTTCTTATCCAGTGTCATGGATTTAAATACCATCTCTGTGCTGATGACTGAAATTTCTATCTTTAGACATTGCCTCTTGACTCCATAGTGGTATTTCCATCATAGAAGCAATATAGCGTAGGGGCTAGGGCTCAAACTCTGAAGGGTCAGGTTCTTGCATTTAACCTTGGCTCAGCCACCGACTAGCTTTCTGACCTTGAGAAAGGTTCTTAACTCTCCTGTATCTCAGTTTCCCCTCTGTAAAAAAAATATAATACTAATACCAACCTCATGTTATTATTGTGAAAGTTAAATAAGTAAATATTAGAGAAGTGTACAAAACAGCCTGCCATACTGGATAACTGTTAGGCATATTATCATCATCATTAAACACTTTATACCAGGTGTCTCACACTCACATGTCACAAACCTAATTCCTAATCTTTCCTTGCCAAACTATTTTCCCCTAATCTTCCCCATCTCACTTTACAACACCTCTGTACCTGTGCTCTGGCTAAAAATCCTGAATCTAATCTTTATTCCTCTCTTTCTGTTATACCCTATATCTATTCCATCAACAGTTCCTGTCTCACTACCTCTGCACTGCTGCCCTGGTCCAAGCCAGCTTCTCCTCTCACCTGAGTCATTGCAGTAGTGTTCTACTTCTGCTTTCATTGTTGTTCCCCTACCACCTGTTGGCGAGATATCAGCCTGAGTGATCTTTTTAAGACAGAGAGCTGATTGTGTTACTCCACTGCCCCAGATCCTCCAGTAGCTTTTTGCCCTACTCAGAATAAAAGCCAGAGTCTTTTGGGCCTTCGAGGCCATTGTACACGAATTCCCACTGTCCCTTTTTCTATCTTCTACTCTCACTCCCTCAGTTCCACCCACACTAACTTCTTTGATATTCCTTGAACCCACTAGCCATGCTTCCACTTCAGAACCTTTGTACTTCCTCTCTTCTGGAATACACATCATCCAGATATATGCATGGCTCATTTCATCTCTTTCCATTCTTTCTTCAAAAGCCCCATTCTCAGTGAGGCATTCACTGAGAACCCTATTTTAAATTCCACCTTCCTCCATATCCACATACTTTGTATTCTTCTTCCTTGCTTTATTTTTCTCTAATAGGGCTTATCACCATTTGTCATATCATACAGTTTCCTTATTTGTTCATCTCTTCACTAAAACATAAGCTCTCTTAAGACTGAAATCTTCATTTATTTTGTTCACTGCTGAATCATCAATACCTAAAATAGTATGTGATCCATAGTAGCTATTCCAAAATATTTGAGTTAGTGAATGAATAAATGAATGAATGATAAATGCACTGCTTTCAAGTTCACCCTGTAGTGGAAGGAATCAGGTAAAGAAATGGTTACCAAGTAATGTGATGGGAACAGGTATTACTGGAACAGATAGGAAGATTGAATGTGAGAGTGTGAAGAACGCCTCCCGAAAGAGGTGACACTTAAGGCTGAGATGTAAAACAATGACTTTTCAGTTAAACTAAGAGCAGAAAGCCATTTCAGACAGAAGAAACAGAACTCACAGGACCACTGGGATGAGAGAATCATGCTCTCCTACTCATTCATTCATTCAACCTAGGGATATACAAAAGGAAACAGATGACCCAAGCTTTGGGTACGGTTGACCAAGAGGATTGGCGAGTTGTTCATTGTGAGAAGGGGCATGATGAATTTGGTTTTGGACAGGTTGAATTTGAGATGCCTATGGAATCTTCATTTCTGCTATTACATTTCATTTGAAATATGAACTTAATATTAGAATAATCCCTACGTTTCCCCCCTTCTGACAATTAAAAATGATTTAGCAAACTGGAAGAGCTTAATTGCCTCCTGAAATCTATCCCTTGCTGTTTGTTTCAACCTTCATGCTGTTTGCTGCCTTTCTTATTTTTTCCTCAAAGCCTTTAACGTCTCCTCTCACTTATAATGCAGGAAATATAGTGTATTTTACTGTCCCAGATTAAAGGGTGACTGTAGTGTTAGTGAAACAGCCATTAGAGATAATGCCAGCCTCAAATACTGGTGAAAAGTTGTGTTTCTTTCCCTTTGACGCTTTGTCCTTTAGGGAATACTCGCTGTATCTTGGAATTATCAGACAAAATTTGTTCCTTATACAATTCTGTTTATAAATTCAAATATCATTTTAAGGTCTTTCTCAGATTAAAAAAAATGAAGCCCATTTTTCTGTGAAAGAAAAGCTTCTTACTCATTTATTACAAGGCATACCATGTCACAGTTGCCTGTTAGTGTGTCATTACCCTGTAATGACTGGGTTATCTCTGTGTGTAGATGTGACAGAAAGACTGACCAGTGATTCTTTACACATTGAGTACAATTGAAGATCATTTTGGTTTGTAGAGAAAAAACTTTGCACAATAGAATGGCAAATTACTATTGCTCGGAGTGACTTGCTCTACCTTTCCTGCCCAAATTGGTCTGTTTGCTGCAGTTGCTTTTTAACATTTGCCAGTTATGCCAAATTATGCTTCCTATGTATCTTTATAGCATTTCTTTGCTTTGGTTTAAACATTAGAACAGCTGTTTAACCTTTTTGCTCCTATCGTATACCCAGCAGAATTGTCTTGCCTCTAAATATCACTTCTATTTATGTTGATTAATTGCACGTTCTTATTGCATTAAGTGGTGTCTACTTAAACAGACGACAACCTTTGGAGATAGGTAGGTAGATAGCAGTTTTTTGTGGTAATTCGTTATTTCAATTGCCTTTTATTGTGAGTAGCTTTTATATTTAGGGGAAAATGATCTTTCAGTGTACTTAGTAAAGTTAATATTTCTGTGTCAGTTTTGCAACCATTTTTGTTTCTTCACTAGTATTTTCATTTGAAGATTACCTGTGCATTTCTCTTACCTGCAGTACAAGTTTCCTAACTCAATAATTTATAATAGAGCCATTACCTGCTATCATTTTCTCTAATATCAGAGCCTGCTTAATTTCATATTTGCTTATGTCTACCTATAAAAAAAGTTATTTCTGGCAGATGTTAATTTTAAAATTCAAAGTTGGATATATGGAGAGTTGTGTGGTTTCTAGCTCAGTTATACTTGACATTTGTCGTTTCACTCATAGGTTAGTGTGATCTTCTCAGATTTTACCAGTTTAAATTTGTAGTTACTGAAGTTCTGTCCATATTATTAAACCCATCTTCTTTCCTTGAAAAATAAGCAATTTTCTTTTTATTGTAAAACTTTTTCATAAGTGACTAATCAGTGTGAAGTACCTATAACTTTGAAATTACTTAAAAATAGAAAGTGTTGATGCATGGCAAAGGAAACAACCCACAAAACTAATAGGCAACCAATGGAATGGGAAAAGATAGTTNATGAGCACTGGGTGTTATGTGGAAACCAAGTTAACAATAAACTATTTGTAAAAAAAAATTAAAATAAATCACCATTGGGGGAAAAAAAGTGTTGGAATAATGGTAATTAAGTATTATGTAGTCTTTTTTTTTTTTAAGGGGTGTTTACATCACTAAGATGTACCTGAATTCTATATTTCATACTTGCTCTGGGTTATCTTTGTATTGCAGTCCTTTGGTGAGCTAACTTTGACCTTCCCTCCTAGGATATTGGCTTAAGTAGACAGTTTTAGGGCACATAAAAGCAAAAACTTTGATCTTCTGACTTACATTTTCTGAAAAGTGCTTAGGAATCTTAGTTTATATTACCAGAATGAAAGACTGTAAAAGGCACAAATAGTACAGGAGCATTGGTACTATAGAATATGTATGATGAAATCTGGACTTAAATTTAGCTACAGGTGTCTTTGAGTGTTAATATCTTAACTCCTGATTGAAGTAACTATATGTATCCAAGAATTGGCACCCAAATGTAGGAACAAATAAAAGAATTATTATTATGTTTTCTTCCTCTATTTAGAAGATCTAAGGCCATGGAATATGACAAATACAGTGCCTCAGTGGTACAACACCATAAAATTTGTTGTATAGGCATTCCTCAAAAAGCAGAGATGTTTTCATCTCTGATGAAACAGTGTAATTGGGCCAAGAAAATGTTATATTTTGCTATATATGGTAAGGAGACTAAATGAGGAACTGACTCAGCTTTTTGGAGTTTTGTGGAGGCTTCCTCACATAGGTGAGATCAATATTTCTAGCCCCTTTCCTTCCCTAGAGGATGGACCTGAGATGAGGCTGAAAATTCTAAGCTTATAATCATGGGTTGTTCTTTCTGCTGACCAGCACTTATCTAGGAGCGTACCCAGAGTTGCTGAACAGTAAATGGTCAACTGTCCCCTATTCCCTTTAGTGGATATCTAACAAATTTATTCCTTCAGCAAATATATTTTTTTTAATGTTTATTTTTGAGAGAGACAGAATGTGAGCAAGGGTGGGGCACAGAGAGAGAAGGAGACAGAATCCAAAGCAGGCTCCAGGCTCTGAGCTGCTAGCACAGAACCTTATGTGGGGCTCAAACCCATGAACCGTGAGATCATGACCTGAGCCAAAGTTGAACGCTTAACTGACTGAGCCACCCAGGTGCTCCCAGCAGATATTTATTAAACTCTGATGCTGTGTCAGGCATTGTTCTAAGCTCTGAGGATACAACAGTGAATAATAAAGATGGAAAAATCCCTGCCTTCATGGAGCAAATCATCTGGTTGGGTGCAAAAGCCGAGGGTGGCTGTCTGAGCATCACTCAGACCTCTTCTGTAAAAGCATCCGCTACTATGTCGATGCTAGGTCCCCAAACCTATTTTTTGTCTTATTTTTTTCAACTTTTAAATTGGGTTTCATGGAAGTATAGTGAACATAACAATTTACATTAGTTTCAGGTATGCAACATAGTGGTTCAACAAGTCTCTACATTATGCTGTGCTCACCACAAGTATAGCTTCCATATGTCACTACAATGCTCTTACAGTACCATTGACTATATTTATCATTGTGACTAATTCATTCCATAACTGGAAGCCTATGTCCCACCACCATTTACCTATTTTGTCCATTCGTCCCCCTCTTCCCCTCTGTGTCTCATCAGTGTGTTCTCTGTATTTATGGATCTATTTCTGCTGGGAGTTTTGTTTGTTTTTTAGATTCTACATATAAGTGAAATCGTATATTTTTCATTCTCTGACTTATTTCACTTAGCATAATAACCTCTAGGTCTATCCATGTTGTCACAAATGATAGGATCTCATTCTTTTTCATGGCTGGGTTAATATTCCATTGTTTGCCTCACCCCTTCTTTTGATCCATTCATCTGTTGATGGGCACTGAGTTTGCTTCCATATCTCAGCTAATGTAAATAATGCTGCAGTAAACACAGGGGTGCATATATCTTTTTAAATTAGTGGTTTCATTTTCTTTGGGTAAATACCCAGTAGTGGAATTACTGGATCATATGGTATTTCTATTTTTAATTTTTTTTCAATGGCTGCATCAATTTACATTCCCACCAACAGTACATGAGGGTTCCCTTTTCTCCACATCTTTGTCAGCACTTGTTATTTTCTGTCTTTTTTTTATTCTAACCATTATGATAGGTCTAAAGTGATATCTCAGTGTGGTTTTGATATGTATTTCCTTGATAATATGGTGATACTGCATACCTGTATATGCATCTGTTGACTATATTGTCTTTGGAAAAGTGTCTATTCAGGTACTCTGCTCATTTTTAATCAGATTATCTGGGGTTTTTTGGTGTTGAGTTGTGTAAGTTCTTTTATGTATTTTGGATGTTAATCCCTTGTCAGATATATCACTTGTAAATATCTTCTCCCATTCAGTTTTTCCAGCTTTTCCAGCTGTGCAAAAACTTAGTAAAGGTTTTTTGAAGAGATTATTTAATATGTACAGATTTATCTTGCCTTTCATTTACTTCTCAGCCCAACTCCACTTCTGTATGAGTCGAGACCTCCAGAGAAACAGAACCACCATCTGTTTTCTCCTTCTGTGTGCCTGTATACATACATATATGTAGATGTATATATTTAGATATCAATATCTCTACATATATAGAGAGGGAGGGACCTAAGAATTGGCTCATGCCGTTATTGGGGCAGGCAAGTGTGTAGGGCCAGCCAGCAGGCTGGAAGCTCAGGCAGTATTTCTACATTAGAAACTTGAGGCAGAATTTCTTCTCAGGGAAGCCTGTTTTTAACCCTTAAGGTCTTCAACTGATTGGATGAGGTCCACCCATATTATCAAGGCTAAGTCTCCTTTATCTAAAGTCAGTTGATTATAAATGTTAATCACATCTACAAAATATCTTCAAAGCAACATCTAGACTACTGTTTGACCAAAATACTGTGCAATCATAGCATAACAATGAGACACATAAAATTAACCATTACAACTCTATCACTTTACCACATCATTGCTAAATCCAGTGAACACTTTTCACATCTTTTGTTGCTTAATCATTTTGCAACATTTGACATTTTGGACCACCTACTATTTTTTGAAACCCTTCTCACTTAGTTTCAATAACCCTAGTCTCTCCATTCTTCTGTCCCTTTGGCTGTTCCTTTTCTGATATTTCAAAGACTCATTTTCTCCCAATTATTTAATTACCAGTTCTTGGCCCTCTTATTACTCCCATGATTGATATTTCCCAAAACTAAAATTCCATCTTAGAATTCTCTACTGAGCTTCAGACCTATATATCTAATTACCTGTTGTTTATCTCTACCTGGGTATTGCCTAGGCATTCCAAACTTTGCTTGTCTAAAACTGAAATCCTATTCTTCCCCTCTCAAACTTGTTTTTGCATTTCTTTTTTCTCTTAGTTTGTGGTACCTTCTTTACCTAATTACCCAAGCCAGGAACCTGAGAGGAATCTTCCAACTTCTCTCTTATATTTTTCATTTAAAACTTTCTCATCTGTATCCATCCCTATCTCAACGAAGAGAGCTTAACCCTCACTCTCTGCCATCTGGAATCGTGTTGTGGTCTTTCAGCCTCTTATCAGTCTCTTTCCAACCCAGCTATACTGCTGCCACAGTGATACTTTTAAAATGCATTTAAAAATTCAGTCAGTAGCTCCTAATTGCCCATGGAATTAAGATAGAATTCTGTAGTAAGTATACAAGGCTCTCCATGGCTAGGCCTTTCCTGTGCTTTATCTTCCACTGCCCCTCGCATACCCATCCCACTTTCAAGCTTTTACAGAGCACAGACTTCCCATATTGTTTGCTTCCATATCTTGTGCTCTGTTTCTTCTGCCTGCCGTGTCCACTACCTCTGTCACTTCCCTGCCTCCTTACCCCTACCTCGTGCATCTAGAAAAGTTATCTCAGTACCTAGTTTGATCTTCTCCTTTGAATAACCTTCCCTTATTCCACAAATAGATTTGACCATGCTTCCTTTCTGACATCATTATACATTTTTTCAGCTCTACTATAACACTTACTATGTATTATTTATTTTTTGTTTAAGCGTCACCTTTCAGTGGACTGTAAACCTTTAAGTGTTTCCACTGCCTGGCATGTACTAGGCTCTTATCAGATGCTTGGTGATAGTGGAGATGATGAGCCCAGAGTAGAGCACACAGTTCATTTAAATAAGGCCATGCCTTCCATATGGAGGAGCACTGGCTTGGACACATACAGAGGAGAATGGTAGATATTTCTTTATCCTCTTCTGTCCCTTCTAGAGGCTGCTGCTACAACTTTTTACTGCCAGTTTCCTTTTAATTTATACTTTTTATGATCTAACACCTATTCTCAGCCTTTATTTTGTATTTGTTTTATTTTGCTTGTATCCTTGCAGCGGTTGAAAAGACAGGAAACTGTTAAATTACTATTACAAAGTTCCTCTGTCCCATTTTCACTCCATCACAAGAGAAATCCTACATCAGCTTGTTCTCACTTGATTCCTGTGTGCCAAAAGAAGTCTTTTCTCAGCAAGTAAAAAGAATTCATGCAATAATAGTATTTTTTCGTTTTTAAAATTCTTCTATGTCCCCAAAATGTCTCCATGCATTTAATATCAAATTAAAAACTAAACCAGTTCTGTGTTAGTCCTGAGAGAAGAAATAATAGTCTTTAAAGATTATTATAGGAATAATGAAGACTTCTTGGGTATTTACCATGAACATTTCAGACGATCAAGGGTTCTGCTGTACACGTGGGAGTCAGAGGATAAGGTAGCATCTTAATGTAGACCTATGTATTACTTTTCACTGTAAATACCTTTGTAGAAGATACTTGTGGTGTAACTCCTTATGTATTATTATTTACCTGACTCTTGGTTTTCTTGGTTGATTTATTAAAGGGGTGAAGAATCTACTTATGAATTCTTTGCCCTTCATGGAATGTGATATCTTGGTTTTGAGTCCACCTGTCCCTTCCCCCTTAGTTAATTTTATCTTATTGTTTTGCATTGTGTTTCTAAAATAATGGCTTTGGCTTGTTTCTTCCTGAATGTTTCTGCAGTTTGGTTTGGGTATCTGGCTTTGGGTACCCCTCCTGAACTTGGACTCCATCTGTACTTGTAACTTTTGGAAGGCAGAAATCAGTGTTTTCTATTGAAGATTAAATTTCTTTTAATATCATATATCTGTGTGTCTCCCCCCTTCCTTTTTGATTTCTCTTAAAAGACTGGAAAGAAAGCAGTTAAGGCAGTCCTGTGGGTGTCAGCAGATGGACTCAGAGTTGTGGATGAAAAAACTAAGGTAAAAATTTTATATGCTTACATGTTACTGCTCATGGTTTGTTTGGTTTTTTTATCCCTAATGATCAAATACAATGCTATTAAGCTGCTGTACTCACTCTGTATCCTTCCACTTTGTCCAAAGTACAGTCTTCTGAGATACTAGTGTTCAGGAAACGAAGTTAGTTACTCATTTACCTTATGAAAACTAGAATTCTCTCAGCATTTTGGTCTGTATGACAGCTTGTTTATGTAGTAAGCATTTGCATTTAATGTTAAGATTTTGTTCTTACACATTTTAAGAAAATGTTTTGCCCGACAGATTTGGTGTAAAAGATGATGGACCTTTTACCGAATTAAAAAAAAGACACCACCTGAAATTTCTTCTTGTTCCTTAATAAAGGGACCTGTATTCTTAGAAAGTGATATTTGAAATGATAACCTGCTGTTTAACCAAAAACCCCGTTTAAGTGAAATCTTACTAGTAAATGGCTTATTGGTTAACATTTACTTAGAATCTACATAATATCTCAAATCATAGGTGGCATTTTGCATTTGAAAGAAAATAATCCTACCTGCCTAAAGAATAGACTCTGACCTTAGAGACCATAAAAGTGTTTTATAAGCACATTTAATCATTAATTAAAATTTCCTAAGAACCCTAAAGTCTGGAGAAATTTTAACAAGAAGGCAATTTTTCAGAAAAATTCAGATTATTGAAAAGGGGGGTGGTGCGCCTGGGTGGCTCAGTCGGTTAAGTGTCCAACTTTGGCTCAGGTCATAATCTCATGGTTCGTGGGTTCGAGTCCCGCGTCTGGGCTCTGTGCTGACAGCTAGCTCAGAGCCTGGAGCCTGCTTCAGATTCTGTATCTCCCTCCCTCTGACCGTCCCCTGCTCACGCTGTCTCTCTTTCTGTCTCTCAGAAATAAATGTTTAAAAAAATTTTTTAATGAAAAAGAAAAGAAAAGTGGGGTGGGGGAGTCTGGCAGGTAGAGAGCAATTTTGATGGGTAACTTGTCTGATACATTTGAAATGACTTAATACAGCTGCATGAGTTCTCTTGACCTTCCATCTAAGGCTTTTTTTGTTTTTTTAATTTCAAGAGAAGTAGGACCCTTTTTTTTTTTTAAATGTTTTTTTATTTTTGAGAGACAGAGACACAGAGTGTGAGAGGGGGAAGGGCAGAGAGGAAGACACAGAATTGCAAGCACGCTCCAGGCTCTGAGCTGTCAGCACAGAGCCCAGCTCGGGAGTTTGGGGCCCAAACTCACAAACTGTGAGATGATGACCTGAGTTGAAGTCGTACACTCAATCCACTGAGCCACCCAGGCACCCCTCTATGCATCTTTTAAAGCTTTAAAAGCTTAAATGTACTGCCCTCTTAAAATTTGTTTTTTAGTCCTCTGCCCTGTTCTTATATGTTTGCCATAAAAAGGAATATTTGAGCCAAAGTCAGACGCTTAACTGAGTGAGCCACCAAGGCGCCCTAAGATGTGGTAGTCTTTTTTTTTTTTAATGTTTTTTATTTATTTCTGAGAGAGAGAGAGAGAGCAGGGGAGGGTCAGAGAAGAGAGGGAGACACAGAATCTGAAGCAGGCTCCAGGCTGAGCTAGCTGTCAGCACAGACTCAACGTGGGGCTCGAACCCACAAACCGTGAGATCATGACCTGAGCCAAAGTCAGATGTGTAACCGACTGAGCCACCCAGGCACCCCTAGACGTGGTAGTCTTAAATGTACATCATTATTATTATTGAAAATAAAGATCATTTTAATTAGTTTATTGTTAAGAACTTGTGAATTCTTTTTAAATTTTTTAGATGAAATGTACATGGAAGCTATGTTTTTAATTTTTTTATACCAGTGAGGAAGTGATTTTGCCCCCTGGTGGCTACTTAAAGCACTGGTATTAAATAATTTGGTTCTTTTTCCACATTTAGTGATAATTATAGTAATTGGTGGCTTTTCACCCTTGGACCTATCATGAATGGAAAAGAAATTTTGCAATGTATATGATCTATAAAGGGCTCATATTTAGAAAATATAAATAACTCCTACATATCAATAAGAAAAATGACAGAATCCAAAAGAAGAATCATTTTGCTAAAGAAGAAATTCATAGTAAGCAAGGTTAAGCAAAATAAAATTATAATGAGCCATTATGGTGATTCTTTATAAAATCCATTTTGTTTGATTTTATGTTTTAGCACTTAGAGGCCCCCCCTCAGCATCTAGGGATTCTAGACTGTGGGAATATCACATAGAAGAGTCTCAGAGCCTCAAGATTTTAAAAAACATTTTGTGTAATGTTTATACTGTGTGTGTACAATGCCATTCAGCAAGTATATAAAAAAGTCGCCAAATTAAATGATCAGTAAGTTAATATAAGTTATATGGGAATCAAATGAGATATAGTGATTTACATGTATTATCAAATTGAACAAGGAATATACCATGATAAAAATAAAAGCAAGCATATGTTTTAGAACATGAAGTGAGAGAGGCATCTGGGCAAAGTGCCTCTTGGGATTTCTCTTAAGTCAAATTCTTAGTATTCAGGCTGCTGGCCTCAGATCTAGCTATTTCATGGTCTCGATTCATTTGTTGTGGAGACTCAGTATTGTGAAGTGAACATCCTGTGTTTATTCTGAGAAGCTTAATTAACTTGATAAGTCCTCTGTTCCTTTGTGCTTCCCTTTTTCTAGGACCTCATAGTTGACCAGACAATAGAAAAAGTTTCTTTCTGTGCTCCAGATAGGAATTTTGATAGAGCCTTCTCTTATATATGTCGTGACGGCACCACTCGGCGCTGGATCTGTCATTGCTTCATGGCTGTCAAGGACACGGTGAGTCCAACAGTGTGGGTTTCATCATGACTAGCCTCAGTTAGCCAAGCAATCTCCACTACATTTCTTTTTCAAATGTTTGTTTTGAGAGAGAGAGCACACGCATGTGTGAACATGCGTTGGGGAGGGGCAGAGAGAGAGGGAGACAGAGATCCCAGACACAGAGCTCAAACCCATGAGATCATGACCTGAGCCGAAGTCAGACACTTAACCAACTGAGCCACCCGTGTGCCCCTCCACTACATTTTTAACAAGTCCCTGCTATTATAGCACTTGGAAGTATCTAAACCAAGCTGCTTTTACTCCTTTTACTCAAGTAGTTCACTCTCTTGGTGTGACCCTGAGCTCACAGAGCAAGATGGTTAGCTGAGATCCAAGGTCATTAAAGGAAAGTAAAAGTGCTCTTGTGATGATGGCTACTAAACTTTACTTGAAACTTTTTAATATTAGAACTGTGTTCAAGATTCTTACATGTATTTATTTACTAATATATCTGGGTACAAGATATTGACGCTAAAAGGCACTTATAAATTTATTTGCAAAGAAATTCTATAAATGAAAGAACTGAGTTGGAGTATATTTTCAATTAATTAAGAAGTAGAAATACTGGGGCATCTGACTGACTCAGTCAATGGAACATGCAACTCTTGATCTCAGAGTTAGGAATTCAGGCCCCAGATTGGAGGTAGAGATTACTTTTTTTAAAAAAACCCTAAATTATGGTATAGTGAATTTCTGGCATACCAGAAATTGTTGCATAGTAGAAATTTTGATTTTGTTGAACAATGGAGAATAACCTATTATCTTTCATGTAAATTACCTAAAATTCTGACGTGAAAATCAAGTCTCTTAGATAATGATGACCTTTTTTTTTTTTTTAATGTTTATTTTTGAGAGAGAGAGAGCACGTGAGCAGAGGAGGGACAGAGAGAGAGGGAGTCACAGAATCTGAAGCAGGCTCCAGGCTCTCAGCTGTCAGCACAGAGCCCAACATGGGGCTCAAACTCATGAACTGTGAGATCATGACCCGAGCAGAAGACAGATGCCCAACCAATCAGGCCACCCAGGCTTCCCTAGATGATGATGATCTTAACTATAGTAGAGCATTGAATGTGTAATTATAATTACTGAATTCTATATAAATATTTTTTTTACTTGAGAGAGAAAGAGCATGAGTGGCACAGAGGAGCAGAGGGAGAGAGAATCTTACGCAGGCTCCACACTCAGCTCTGAGACTGATGCAGGGCTCAATCCCATGACCCTGGGATCATGACCTGAGCCAATATCAAGAGTTAGATGCTCAGCTGACTGAATCACCCAGGCACCCCTTTAATTACTGAGTTTTTTAATTTTTTTCTTAATGTTCATTTATTTTTGAGATAGAGACACAGAGCTCAAGCAGGGGAGGGCAGAGAGAGGGAGACACAGAATCCTGAGCAGGCTCTGGTCTCTGAGCTGTCAGCACAGAGCCCGATGACACAGGGCAGAACCCATAAACCAACCACAAGATCATGACGTGAGCCAAAGTCAGATGCTTAACCGACTGAGCCACCCAGCCACCCCATTTTCCAAAAGTTTTTTTTAAGTCCAGACAGAATAAGGCAGTATAGTCATTCCTGAAGGCTACAACTCAGTAAACTCTTGCCATTGTTTAATCTAAAAGGGAAGTGGTGGCTATACTCTATAATTCACCAAAATGTTTTTTGCAAAGCTCTTAGAGACAGCGCTATAAACTGTTAAGAGTCCAGGCTGGGTTTCAGGCCTGGTTCTGGTTATTAAACTGTGGGATTTAGGGCAAGTTACTTGACATTCTTTTTTTTTTTTTTAACATTTTTGATGTTTTATTTATTTCTGAAGGAGAGAGAGAGAGAGAGAGCACGAACCGTGAGATCATGACCTGAGCTGAAGTTGGACGCTTAGCCGACTGAGTCACCCAGGCACCCCTACTTGACATTCTTTAAGTCTTAGTTTCCACTTCTATAAAATGAAGATAGCAATTGTGAAGATTAAATTAGATAATTAATATAAGCACTCTTAGCATAGGGTCTGGCACATGGTAACTGCTCCAAAATTGGTGGTTAATATTGTCAAAGCTGTTCCTCCTTGGTTTGACACAGTGCATGGAGAATGAGTTGAATAAACTACACTTTCTTCCTTTGTCTCTCAGACCTTAACTAAGCCACAGAGCAGTGCATTTTGCTATCACTGTAGTTACAAAATCAAGAGTTCAAGAGTTTCCTTATATTAATTTAAAAACTTTTATTGTCAAATCCTGGTCTTTCAGGCTGTTTGAATCTCCGTGGCCAGTGGTTCTCCTGTATCAGAATCACATGGAGGGCTTGTTAAAACAGTTTGCTAGAACCCACCCTTTCATTCAGTGGGTCTCAGATGGGGCTTGAGGAGGTCTGTCTTCAAGAACTTTTGCCCTAGGCCTAGGAGCAATAATAAACTTCTTTGGACAATTGCTCTGTCCTTGTAGTAGAGCTGTGTTCAAAAGTGGACAGGTTCTAAAACTCTTTCAGTTCTCTTTCCTATTTCATGCTTCAGTGCCCTACCCTTATACCATCCCCCTACGTTAGATGGAAACTTGTGTGGATTCATAAAGAGACTCTGTCAGTCTTTAAATAAGCAATTATGGGAAATCTTACAGTTTACATTCGTGTGAAATTTTAGGGACAGAATGCATTTTTTTAAAAAAATTTTTTAATCTTTTATTTCTGGGAGAGAGCGAGCAAGAGAGAGAGATCGTGAGCAGGGGAGGGTCAGAGAGAGAGGGAGACACAGAGTCTGAAACAGGCTCCAGGCTCTGAGCCATCAGCACAAAGCCTGACATGGGGCTTGAACCCACGAACTGTGAGATCATGACTTGAGCCAAAGTCAGACGCCCAACTGACTGAGCCACCCAGGCGCCCCACAAAAGGCATTTCTGACATGACTGCTCCTTACGATATCTGATATTGACATATAAAATCTGGGGAAATTACTTGCTTAGAACCATATGGAGAAGCAGCTACAGCTACCTACGTGGTGTGATTTTGAAAACTCTACAAAGGACTCCCTGTTCTCAGGTATCTCTTCTTACTATTAGTGATGCCAAAAGTTACTATATCATCTCTAACTTTGTTATTTCACAATTAGGGGTATGCTTTAAAATAAAAACAACCCTGGTGAAAATAGTCCATGAGTTTATTAAATTTAGGTAATCCAGCCTTTCTTTAAAATAATGTTTAGTTTATATAAGCTCTCCTCTCCTCCTACACATAAACAAATCAGTTTTATCTAATTCCTTTATAAGTAGAGAGTGTGGGTGAAAATCTACTTTAACTTTTACCTGTGTGTGGTTGAGAGGGAGAATTGTGAGAGAGCTAAAAGATAGCATAGCGAAGGGGGAAAGCATCAAAACGATGAGCGCCTATGGGGCGCCTGGGTGGCTCAGTCAGTTAAATGTCCAACTTCAACTCAGGTCGTGATCTCACAGTCCATGGGTTTGAGCCCCACGTCAGGCTCCGTGCTGACAGCTCAGAGCCTGGTGCCTGCTTCAGATTCTGTCTCCCTCTCTCTGCCCCTCCCCCACTCGCTCTCTGTCTCTGCCTCTCAAAATAAAATAAAGACAGAAAAAGGAAAAAAATGATAAGGGCCTAAAATGGGGTAGGGTGATTAGGGAAGGGGGACCATTCCAATAGAAGCGACTGAGAAAGCTAAGCTTTCCTTTTCATAATTCCCTTGTCATTGCTGGAGTTGTATTAGTTATCCAACATCTTTGTTTGCATATTTGCACCACTAAATATGGTGACAGTCTATTTAAGCTTCTGAAACTTGCCTGCCTTTCCAGTAGTTTCTTAGAAATGCTGGTACATATTACCGCTGTTCCCTTAATTGGCAGATGTAAGATTTGTGCCAAGACTTAGGGCCTCAGACCTTGAGCAGTGTCTCCAAAACTAATCTGAGTAACAGAGGGAGCCTGACTGATAAGGTCTCAGTGGCTGCTCACAAAAGCACAGGTTACTGATGGTCACTTTACCCAGTGTCCACTACAGTAAAGTATCATTAACATTACCTAAGCTAATTTATTCATTTAATTTGCCATATTAACATATTAAAATATAATTTTAGGTGCATCTAGGTGGCCCATTCAGTTAAGCATTTGATTCTTGATCTCGGCTCACATCATGATCTCACAGTTCATGAGTTCGAGCCCCACATTGGGCTCTGTGCTGACAGCGTGGATCCTGCTTAGGATTCTGTCTCTCCTTCTCTCTGCCCCTCACATGCTTTTGTGCTCTCTCTCCCTCTCTCTCAAATAAATAAATTTCAAAAAATAAAATAAAATTTTAAGCCAGAGTTGCCAACATTTTGCATTGCGTAAAAACAGACTTCTTTGTGGTCCAAGCTTATTTATAATTGTTTGTACTGTAACTCTAAAAAAAGTTTTTTTAAACCTTCTGTTATGTACAGGGTGAGAGATTGAGTCATGCTGTAGGCTGTGCTTTTGCAGCCTGTTTAGAACGGAAACAGAAGCGGGAGAAGGAATGTGGAGTGACTGCTACTTTTGATGCCAGTCGGACCACTTTTACAAGAGAAGGATCATTCCGTGTCACAACAGCCACGGAGCAAGCAGAAAGAGAGGAGATTATGAAACAAATCCAGGATGCCAAGAAAGGTACACTCTGTTCAGTTTTGTACAAACAGTTCATGTTTAAGCCATTTTTCCCAGTAGGTTAATATTTGGAAGCTCCCTGGGGTAAGCTTTCTCACAAAGAGAACTCTTAGCAATATATGAAGACTAAGAACAAAGCTTAAAACCTAAACAACGGCCTTTTCTTTAGAGTGGCTGGTTTAGTGGCTTGTCTGGGGAGACTGAGAGTCCAGTAGAAGAAGCTGCAAAGATATTACCTCCCATTTTTAAAGACAAAATTGGGGAAATCTACTTCCTGGAACAGATTTCTAATTTTGATGTATCTGATCTCTGTGAGATGCTCCCAAAGACCTACATTCTTGAAGGAACAAGTACAAGTTGCAGGTTTAGGCTGCAAAGGACCCCATTGATGGTGGGTAGAAATTTCACAGTGATGTCGTTCTTACCAGATTGTTACTGTGTTTTAGTGCTTTAGTGAAAAAAGTCCCTAGAAGCTAACCCCTCTTTTTCCCATGGCCGTGTTAATTTTAGTGTGTGATTTTGCAAAGTGTGATTTTTTTGCAGGTACACATGGCAGCGTAGCAGAAATGCCTGTGCAGGCAGTTCACGTCACTCAGAAGTCTCTTGTGTAAAGCTGGGTTTGAGTGTATTGTAAAACTAAATGATAGGGCTTGGGGGAAAATGCTTTGCATTCTTGTGTGCAGCTAGAGTTGAAACCAACAAGGAATATTTTGGAATTAAACAGTTCAGTTTAAATATACAAGATTTGATAAAAATCTTGCTCAGTTTTTACTCTATGCTTTTAGCTCTAAACCAGCCATTTTAGAGAACACCATTCATCAAATACCCAAACAACTCTAATTCTTAAGCCAAAAAAAGGGTACATATTTTATTTGAAATTAAATTCTTGATTGTGAATTTTTTTAAATTTCTTATAAATATTTGTGCCAGAATACCAAAGAATAAAATTCCATGCTATTTTTATCAGAAAATTTAATATGCATAGCTATTTTTTAGTGTGCTACAGTGATTTTTCAGACTGGAAGCATATTCTTTAACACCATCAAATAATACTCTTGGCTACACACAGCAACTGCCAAAGTGGTTGAGTCCTAACATCTAGAGCATTATGAGGGGAGGCAGGTAGAGATTTACCACAATCAGAATGGGACTCAGCTGGTACTCACATGCAGATAGTTTTGTATTTAGGTAGAATCCAGTTTAAACTTTTGCTTATGGGGGTGCCTGGCTGGCTCAGTTGTTGAAGTGTGCAACTCTCAGGGTGGTGAGTTTGAGCCCCATGTTGGATATGGATTTTTTTTAAATCTTAAAAATTTTGCTTCTGCATGCTTTTATTCAAATGACCTACAAATGCACATTGTGATTTAAAGACTGCTTTTTGACATTGTTTAACATCTAATCAAACTTAATACGTGTTTAGACCTTTCTGACTCTGCCACTTCCAAAGTCTTCTCTCCGAAAAAACAAGCAAACAAAACACTGAAAACTATGAATCATCATTCTTTAAATGATCTCACATTGGGATTTCATAGATACTGGGTTTTTTTGGGTTTTTAAAAAAATCTTGGTTAGTGTCTTAAAGAAAATCTTAAGTTATGAATCATTGCATGAGAATCAAAGATCTGGTATTTGTGTCTTAGTAGATACACCATGTGACATGTAATAGGATATTAAACCTATTTGATTTGTCTGAAATGTAGGATATCTGAGCCCTGCTTGTAACCTGTCCTTTAAGAGACATTGGGAAGGAGATGGGGAGAAGGACATAAGAAGGTTTTGAGTTCCTTGGCTGTATAAGCTGAAATTATTTGAAGACTGCTAAGGTTCTCTTTCTCTTGACTTTCTTGAGCTGAAACAGATAAGACAGTTGTTGGTTCATCAGTGGCTCCTGGCAATACTGTCCCATCCCCATCCTCTCCCACCTCTCCCACTTCGGATGCCACTGCCTCTCTGGAGACGAACAATCCTCATGCCATCCCACGCCGGCATGCGCCCATTGAACAGCTTGCTCGCCAAGGCTCTTTCCGAGGATTTCCTGCTCTTAGCCAGAAGATGTCACCCTTTAAACGCCAGCTATCCCTGCGCATCAATGAGTTACCCTCCACTATGCAGAGGAAGACCGATTTCCCCATAAAAAATGCAGGTAATGCAGTCCTCCTGACTCATAAGTGCTTTGCACTGAAGCATTATCGTCACTTCCAGTGGAGACACTAATCCCATCAAACTAGCCACCCCCCCTCTCTCAGGCTGGTTGATGGTTATAGGTATCTTGTGTCATTTCTCATTGGGAGAAAAGTAAGGTTCATGGAGAGGGTCGTGAATCCTTCATTTCTCTGCAACAGATAGGTATCAGAGCCTTGATGGAAATTCCTACACTGAGCTACAAGGTTTGTGATGTGTTCTGATGGAAGTGTACTACCTCTCAGCCAACCTGCTTCCAAACATCAAGGGTCTCAAGTTTCCATTCTTATTCTACCATTTGGGACCCAACAGAGAATTAATTTAAAAGGCTTTAGAAACACATCTATTCAAATAGTATTACCGTCACATGTACTAGAAGAAATGGATAAGTGCTCATTGTACTTGTGGCTGGTTGGCTCTGTACGGAGGAAACTCGAAACGGGTCTCCTGTTTAAATCAAAAATGTGTTTTTCATCAGAGACAGTGAGCTTGCTCACATATATTCATTACCTTTCAGAACCGCCACACAGGCCTTTGTGTGGCCCCTGTACAGCTGAGCCAGCCCTGGTAGCTCTATCCTCATCATGAGATCCGGAGCTAAAGTGTCAGATCTGGTCAGTGCTTTTATTGGGCTCTATTTTACTTCACTCTGAGACATGTCGAGCCAGTCCTATAACAGAATATGATGAAGACTGTTTTAGTAGGACACTCCCAGTGATGGTATAAAAGTCCAGAGCGGGGATGCCTGGGTGGGTTAGTAGGTTAAGCGTCTGACTTTCGCTTAGGTCATGATCTCGCGGTTCGTGGGTTCGAGCCCCGCGTCGGGCTCTGTGCTGACTGCCAGCTCAGAGCCTGGAGCCTGTTTCAAAGTCTGTGACTCCCTCTCTCTCTGACCATCCTCTGTTCACGCTCTCTCTCTCTCTCTCTCTCCAAGAAATAAATAAAACATTAAAAAAAAAAAAGTCCAGAGCATTAAGTTCTTTTGACGGATGAAAGGAGGCCTAAACAACAGTTGGACTGGATGATTACTGAGGGTCTTTCCAGCTCTCAACTCCTATAAAAACAAACTCCAGATGCTTCTAGTACCTTGTCTTCAGTCTTCTTCTGGAGCAGATGGGAAACAAAAACTATTCTCTTCATAGTTGAGTAAAACAAAGGTTCACCACACATTATCAGCTTCCCCCGTGACAAAAGTATCCCAGAGAATATTAAGAACAAAGCCTATAGAGTCCTGGATCTCAGTTTACTTTTTCATGTTCTCACATTCGCATACTTGCTACTTTGAGGGAAAAAATGAGTGATATTATTGTTGTAGCTTATTACAGAGAGAAGGACTGAGCTGCCACTGGTGTTCCTGGTCTTAACCCGTCTTTTGATACACTTCTCCCAAGTGGCTCCAGAACTCTATGCAGATCACAGCCTTGGGAACTAGTTGGAAGGCAAACAGGTTGCAGATGTCTTCCAGAAAAATGTAGCTAACTGACACAAAAAAAGAATACCAACTTCTCAGTAGTTTCACACAGGAAAGGAAATAAAGAAATCTGAGGATTTGCATGGAGGAAGACAGTCCTTAGTACATGAATTGTTGACATTTTATACCAAATTTTTGAAGCTGCTTTTATAGCCCCACTTGACAGTTGACACTTTTCCTTTCACAAATAAGCGATGTGTTATAAATGCCACCTTGTGCCATACTGTTATATTTCAGGATTATTCAGTTTTTCTTTCTGGAACCATTTTCTGTTTGCCTTGCAGTGCCAGAAGTAGAAGGGGAGGCAGAGAGTATCAGCTCCCTGTGCTCACAGATCACCAGTGCCTTCAGCACACCCGCCGAGGATCCCTTCTCATCTGCCCCAATGACCAAACCAGTGACAGTGATAGCACCACAGTCTCCTGCCTTTCAAGGTTGGTGCCCTCCTAGCCTGCTCGCTTGTTCTCTTTGAAGCTTGTACTGCCGTGGCACAGCTCACTGACTCCAGGTGGGGATCCTGAGCTTCCCAAGAGCTGGCCAGACCTGTTAATTTCCCTGTTGGATAATGCCTCAGATTTGTTAATCCCTCTTTTTCACAATGTCTTTGTGCTTTGTTCCCACTCCTGTTTCCTAGAATGTCTGCATCCATCACTGCATGTACCTTTCTGTCTTTGATCCCATTCTGTTAAGAGCTTCTGTAGTCCCAACCCACTACCTTACTTGCCACTTACCTGTTAAGAGTCAGAATGTCCAGCCAGTTCTCCAGAAGCAGCAGTCATCAGAGTTGGTTCCGGCATATGCCTTCTTTGGCAGAGTGGTTCTCATCCTGAGGCGATTTTGCCCCTCTCAGGGAAAATTTGGCATTCATTGTCTGGTGACATTTTTGGGTGTCATAACCTGGTAGGACGTGGCTGCTACTTTCATCGGGTAGAGGCTAGGGATGGTACTAAACATCCTTCAGTGCACACGATGGCTGCCCTTACAGCAAGGAATTTTTTGGCCCCTATTATCAATAGTGCCAAAGTTAAGAAGCCCTGGATTCACCTTGTCTCCGTCCTGTCACAAGATCCTCATAAAGAAAAAGGCACTTCTTTTGGCTCCTTAGTTCATTTCCTCTTCTATAACAAGTGTCCTAAAATTTGCCTTTGTAAAGGCATTGAGGAATTACTAAAAGTTGTTGTTTCCAAGATACTGAGTTAATAGTTGGTGTTGACCCTGAAGTCAGCAAAGAGTCTATATATAACTTAAATTACAGATTTTTAGAACTTGATCTCTTTTAATCCATTTTTTCATTTCTTTTGAGAAAGAGCTCAGAAGTTTTGCTCTAGAGACAGTACCCCTTTCCTAGCCGAGGAAGCTACTACATACTTTTCCTTCAGAGAGTCTTCTTTTAAAAACAAAAAATTGATTATAATCATGTGCACCAAATGGCTTTTCATTTCATCTAACAAATATTTATAATACCAACAATAGGCACCATTTAGTGAGCACGTATTAGCACAGTGCCTGCTATATCATGGTAAGGACTCATGCATTTTCTCATTTAATCCCCACAACAACCCTTTGAGGTAAGCAATACAGATAAGGAAAATGAGGGTCAGAGAGGTTGAATAAATTGCCCAAATTGCATAACCAGGATTTAAACCCTGGTGTTTCTGAATATGATTACCTGTTACCTGAATATCCACTACCTCTGTACCTATTTACAATGGCATGTACAAAACTAATAAAACATAGTCGTTTCCCTGCCCATAAGGGGCTCCCAGTCTATGGGAAGCTAGTCTTTAAGACAAGCCCTGGGCTGGGGCACCTGGGTGGCTTAGTCGGTTAAGCGTCCGACTTTCGCTTAGGTCATGATCTCACGGTTCGTGGGTTCGAGCCCCGCATCAGGCTCTGTGCTGCCTGCCAGCTCAGAGCCTGGAGCCTGTTTCAGAGTCTGTGACTCCCTCTCTCTCTGACCTTCCCCTGCTCACGCTATCTCTCTCTCTCCTAGAAATAAATAAAACATTAAAAAAAAAGAAGAAAAAAAAGATAAGCCCTGGGCTAAGTGGTACCAGTGCCATAAGAATGGTTGCCCATCTTAGAGGGAGTGATTGAAGCATAGGGCAGGGGAAGGTGCTTGCTTGTGCTCCATACTAACTATGAGAGAGAGCTGGGCCAAGGAACAGAAACTGATGGAATAGATGTCTCAAGTAAAGGAGCAACGATTAAGAGATTTTAATAAAAAGAGACAGGAAAGAATAGTAGTACTTTGAGATATTATGAACATTACTGAGGCAAAAAAAAAAAAACCCTTCAAAAAATAGAGGTGAATTCTATATATTGCAAACTAAAAATTTATTAAGCAAATGAAAATATATACCAAATTTGATTTCTCATTTGTGGTATGAGGATACCAGCCCTATGGGGTTTTTAAGAGAATTAAATAGGATGATGAATGCTAAAGTCCTGTTAACATAGTGCCTGGCACATCGTAGGGGATCATTATATTTAACCCATTGTTATTGTTGGCATAATTTGATCTTTTGGAAGAGTGGTAGGAGAAGGAAATGCTTTATGTACTTTCTTATGCCAAAGGCTAAGCTGTACCTAGAATTGATTTTTGCTGCTTATAAGACAAAGCAGCTCTGTTCTTAATTGGAAATTGTTTCTCTAGGTTTCATTCCCTCTCTCCCTGTTCACATATTTTCCCAGAACAGTCATTTGACTTTTTTACCAGTACAGCTATTTTAATTACCTCTAATTCCCTCTTTGCCCAAAGGTTTGTGTATCCATTGCAAGATGGCATGGTTATCCCTACACCAACTTTTCTGTCTTAGCTGTTCCACTATTATCGCACATCAGCCTGACCCAGCTCCTAGGGTCACCCATCCACCCTGCATGAATTAACTCCATCGATGTTGTCTGCTCCCATTGTAGCTAATGGCACTGACTCAGCCTTCCATGTGCTTGCTGCTAAGCCAGCCCAAACTGCTCTAGCACCCGTAGCAATGCCTGTGCGTGAAACCAACCCTTGGGCCCATGCCCCTGATGCTGCTAACAAGGGAATTGCAGCCACACATTCGGGTAAGGTGGCCATGGATGGTGGTGAGGATGCTGGGATCAGATAAGTGACGCCGATTCAGAAATCAGCCGTTCTCAAGTGGGAACCAGGGAGGAATCCTTTGAGGAAAAGTGTGTTCCCTCCTGGAAATAAACTATTAGGAAAGATGGTGAAGGAGAGGAACTCAAGAGATTAGACTGATAGTTCCTAGGACTACAGAACAGAACAGAGCTTTCATAAAATATAGATTCCTGGGCCCTACCCTGAGTTGACCACTAGATTTGGAGATAAATGGATATGCCCATAATAAGGGGAGGTAGGTGGGGACCTTGCCTCTTACAATGGCAGGCCTACAGAAAGTGCTTTATTTTTTGCTTTGCTTTACTTTCTAGTTTTTCTGTAATGAACATTTGTTAATTATAAAATCAAAACAAATTTTAATAGTAATAAAGGCAGTGCACCTAAAAGATAATGTTTCTTGAAGCAAGACATGGGCCACAAGGTACAGCACCAAGTCACTCGTTATTTTCTTTTTATTTTATTTATTCTAAAGGTGAATCACCTTAGGCCCTTTAGAGCATGTGCAGACCGGTTTCAGTACCATGGAGGAGTCACAGCAATAGGAAGGGGTTTCTCATGCCAGCCAGCTGCCTTCGTTCCATGGGTGTGAGCTCTATCTAGGCAGCTCCTCAGTGTGGCTGAGATAGCAGCATGGTCTGACAGGTTTCCTTTGTCCTAAAGCAAAACCTCCTCAGCTGGTAGTAAAGACTTTTCTCACACCTGCCAAAACTACAAAGTATTCCATTAGGGACACTTGTTCCACATGTGAGGATCATTCAGGTACCAAGGTTATCAGGTAAGGAAAGAAGCCTCTAATGATTCTGATTCTTTTGTCTCTCTCCATCTCTTTGGTTTCAGGAACCGAGTGGGGTCAGTCTTCTGGTGCTGCATCTCCAGGTCTCTTCCAGGCTGGTCACAGACGCACTCCCTCTGAGGCTGACCGCTGGTTAGAAGAGGTGTCCAAGAGTGTGCGGGCACAGCAGCCCCAGGCCTCAGCTGCCTCTCTGCAGCCAGTTCTCCAGCCTCCTCCACCCACTGCCATCACCCAGCCAGCGCCGCCTTTCCAAGGGAATGCATTCCTCACCTCTCAGCCCGTACCAGTGGGTGTGGTTCCACCCCTGCCGCCAGCCTTTGTCCCTGCCCAGTCCTATCCTGTGGCCAATGGGATGACCTATCCAGCCCCTAATGTGCCTGTGGTGGGCATCACTCCCTCCCAGATGGTAGCCAATGTGTTTGGCACCGCAGGCCACCCTCAGGCTGCCCACCCCCATCAGTCTCCCAGCCTGGTCAAGCAGCAGACATTCCCTCAGTATGAGACAAGCAGTGCTACTGCCAGTCCCTTCTTTAAGCCTCCTGCTCAGCACCTCAACGGTTCTGCAGCTTTCAATGGTGTAGACGATGGCAGGTTGGCCTCAGGAGATAAGCACACAGAGGTTCCTGCAGGGACCTGCCCGGTGGATCCTTTCGAAGCCCAGTGGGCTGCATTAGAAAGCAAGTCCAAGCAGCGTACTAACCCCTCTCCCACCAACCCTTTCTCCAGTGACTTACAGAAGACATTTGAAATTGAACTTTAAGTAGTCTCTATGGCTTATGTATGTCCATACTTATAGGCAAGGGCAGGGGCAGAGGTCAAAGAAGTAAAAGGAACTTTGTGTTCCCAGTCAGTATACTTTTCACTAATCCCAAGGGTCCTAAAGAGCATGTCCAGGTACAGAGTGCTATGAGAGGTGATTTTGGAAAAAAATGGAAGAAACATTCCTAGAGAAGAGTTGTCTTGCAGTTAGGCTAAAGAAGTCAAGGAAATGTTGCCCTCTGTCCCCCTCCTCCTCCCTCAGCCCCTTAAAAATCTCTGGCAACAGAGAGGCAGAAGTATCTCAACAGGAATCTGTATTCAAAGCACATTTACTGGAATATAAAACACAACAGGAAGCAGAACAATCTCCCTTCACTTTTCAGGCCATTCACCTGTCGCCTCTCAGTACTGGCCTGTCTTAGAGATCAAAAACATGGTGGCCTGTGCTTGGGCTGGGGACGAGAGGCAGGCTCTGCTGCCAGAATTCCCAGGGCACAGCAGCTGCCCAACAGAGCTGTATTTTAGGGGTAAAGTTGAGCTTCCACTTTGGGTAAGAATAAATATTATAAATATATATCAAAAAAGCCAAAATCTTTATTTTTATGCATTTAGAATATTTTAAATAGTTCTCAATATTAAAAAGTTGTATGAGTTGTAAGTAATCTTGCCAAAGGTAAAAGGGTTAGCTGTAAGAAATTGTACATAAGATTGATTTATCAGTGATGCCTATTGACGTGGGGAGAGGAAAGGTCGGGAGTTGCAGATGGGATCCCTAGCTTACCTGGTATCATTCATTGTAAGTAGCACCTTGCAGCCACAATCATGCGTTTGACCAATACAGTCCCTAGGTGGTAGTTTTAAAGAAAATGAAAGAGCAGTATTCTCCTGGTTTTAAACCTGTGATGAAATTCTAATGTAATTTTAATGGAATCAGTCTGAATACACTCTACAGAGACTATGTATTTTCTTTTATATACTGCTGCAGTTTCCTTATGTTAATCCTCTACTTTTGTTTTAACACTAAGGTGACAATGACTTAATCATATCCATGGACGGGAGCACAGGTTACTGTGTTGGTTTGTCATGTGGGTGTTGAGTTTTGTTTTGTCCTTTAGGTTTGGTCCCCACAAGCCTTGTGGGGATGGAGATTCTGGTTTAATAGCTGTGTGTGAGTCGGTCCCCCAACTTGCGGAGAGAACATCCCATTGCCAGTTGTAGCCACTTGACCTCTGGTAACGATGTGAGATCCCATCTCATTTTTACTTTTGAACGTTGGCCTTACAATCAAATGTAAGTTATATATATTTGTACTGATGAGAATTTATAATCTGCTTTAACAAAAATAAATGTTCGTGGTAGAAGCTTTTGCCCCTGAAGGGCTGGTCTTTCCCCTTTTCTTTATTAGTAAATGTGTTTTAGTTCTTTTTGGTCTGTTTTTGCTCCATTCTGCTGCTACTGAACTCCAGTTTGATGGCTAGAAAACCTTGTATTGGGACTGGTATTTTTTTTTATTGAAGTATAATTTGCATACAGTGTTAATTTCAGGTGTACAATATATTGATCTGATAATTCTATACATTATGCAGTGCTCATAAGTGTGGTCACCATCTGTCACCGTACATGTTATTACAGTATTATTGACTATGTTCTCTATGCTATACTTTTCATCTCTGTAACTTCTAACTGGAAGATTGTACCTCTTAGTCCCCTTTATTATGCCCATCAGGATTAGGCTACTCTTAAAATTCACATTTGTAGTTATACTTTAGGCTTTGGTTGGTCCTAAGCATATCCTTGATGTCAGATCCTTACTGCTTAAAGTGTGGTCTGGAACAAGAGCATAGACTTCACCTAGGAGTGGAGTAAAGATACAGAATCTCAGCCCCACCCCTGACCCACCCCAACCTAGTAATCAGAATCTGCATTGGAACAAGATTTACGTTCTGAGAAGGCCTTGGCTGAAGCAGTGAGTTCTCAGCCCTGGATACATATTAGAATCACCTGGGAAGCTTTTAAAATCTTCATGCCAGCCCAGTTGCTCCAGACTCCAGAGCAGTTAAAGTGGGGAGGGGGCAGGTGAGGACCCACATTCAGGTATTTTTTCATATATATTTATTTTTGAGAGAAAGTGGGCAAGGGGCAGAGAGAGAGGGAGACACAGAGTCTGAACCAGGTTCTAGGCTCTGAGCTGTCAGCACAGAGCCTGATGAGGGGCTTGAACCTACAAGCCATGAGATCATGACCTGAGCCAAAGCGGGACACCTAACTAACTGAGACACCCAGGCGCCCCTCAGTCTTTTTGTTGTTGTTTTGCTTTTTTTAAAGAAAAAGCTCCCAGTATGGAAGAGGGTTGAGAACCACTGGTCTAGATTGAGTTTTACTCTTTCCCCTAACCTTGGCCCACTATCCTGTGACTAGTTTAAGTAGAGCTAGCTAACCTCAGACTTACCTTCTAAATTATGTTGCCAGTTGGCAACTAAGGAATTGGGGAGTCCAAGAAAATAGCCCTTAGTTTTCAGTTTGTATAGCAAAACCAAGCATGGTAAATGAAAGGGGATGCTCCTCTGTATTTTTCAAATGGAAAGAAAAAAATACCTCTCCCCCTAACCCATGTTTCCTGTGTTAAATGAGAGGTAGACCAAGAAGTATCGCTCACCCGTGATGCAGTTTCTCTTTTCCAGCCAGTGTGTTGGTCATAAAAATCAGCTTTCCCTATAACGCCTGTCTGTCTTTCCTGTGTCCCAGAACAGCCTGTTGCTTAGGCCCAGCCAATCCACTGGAGGATGTGTAGAAGGTTAAAGTGGAAAGGGACCTGGAAGCTCATTGAATCCAGGCCTCTTGTTCAGCAGCAAGGAACTGGAGGTTCTAAGAGATGGAGAAGGATTTCTTCCAACTGAAATCACTTCATTGTTAATACATTGCCTTCCCCTCCATTGGTCCCCTGTCCTGCTGATGCCTGTTTTCAATAGTCTGGTTTTTATCTGGCAGCAAACTGTTTGCTTCACAGATCCCTGCTTGGGGAGAAGAGGCTCCCAGTTGGTCACCGTACAGAGCAGGTGTGTCAGCCTGATGCAGGTATGAGGCAGTCCTCACCACCAGGCTCTGCAGGTCAGTCTCAGGAGGAGGGCTTCAGGCGCCAGCTTCTGATGAAAGTAAGGAACTCCCCTGGCCCCATTCTGTCATGTTCACATAGTAACACAGCTTCTGCTCCTTCCTCCCACATCTTGTACTGAGCCTTTTACGTGTCATATTCCACTTTGGCAAGAGCCTTCACAACCATGCTGTTAACTGTGTATGCAGATGAGAGTTGAAGCTGGTTGCTACACTACCTGGAAGGGTGAGGTTGACTAGAGTAATGAACCACTGTTTGACTCTAGATGAGATGAGAGTTCTAGCAAAGAAAACTTGCCTGACACAGCAAGGAGTTAGTGTGCCCATGTGAGATAGGTGTTAACTTTGAACCCATTACATCTCTCCACCCAGCTTTATATGAAGTGAGAACCCTGGTAGCTTACTTTAGAACCCAGTGAATTGATCCTGTATAACAGAAGTGATAGAGGGAAGCCATAAAGTAAAGGACATCCTTATCCAGACTCCTCTTGACTGCTGCCTGTGGTATTGGAAGCGAGGGGCGGGTGCTGGCTGTTTCTGAGGTGCAGCGCTGCAGGGCAGGGGGTGAGGAGGTCAGAGGCTGAGAGAGCCCATTCCCTAGAAGACCGCTCCCTTTGCCAGCCAGAGACTGCAGCCTAAGAGCTTCTTCGGGGCTGGGGCTGGAGCTAGCCTTCATCCTTGCTGCCAGACAGGCTGAGCGGGAGGCTGGGAGCGGGAGCAGCTAGCGCAGCAGAAGCTGGAGTAATACTCATTGCCACAGAGCTGGGCCTGCAGGATCAGATCACAGTTGGCCAGCTCGGGCTGATCGATACACTCCCTGCTGAGGTCCCTGGGCTGGGCGGCCAGTGCTGCAAGACAACCAGGGAGAGACAGAGTGGTTAAGAGACCTGTGTCTGCTGAAAAGTCCCACCGACTCTTTCTTTGCCTTAAAGGAAAGCAGCACTAGAACTGCTAGATTCCCAAAAAGCACAGTTATTCTGGAACCTTTTAACACCTGTGTGTACAGTGCCTCCCCGTGCCCTGGCGTGGGCCTCATGTAGGCACATAGTGCTGCTCTGGTTGTCCTGCAACCTCAGCCCAGTGCAGACTCCCAAATAGCGATGACCCGATAATTAAACCTCTTGAAGTTAACTCCTACCCTTGCAGTTGTGACCTGAGGAGCTGAATGACAGCTGCCGTAGCCCCTGGACTGGGAAGGGAGTAGGATCAATCCTAAGTAAAATTCTGAGTTGGCAAGAGCTGTCCTGTCTCTCTCATTGCTGATTTAATGTTTTGTGCCTTTAGTAGCCCCAGTGTATGTCAGTCGCTTCATTCCCAATCTTCCCACTTACCTCCCCATTCCCCCCCTCCTCCCCCTCCCCGCCNTAGGCAAAGTGATTAGAACAGCTTTGCAAGCTATGGCTCTGATACTGCACTGAGCACAAAAATTCTAGTTGCCACCCCCTGCCCCTAAATGTGCCAGGAGCTTCTGTGAGAAGGGCACCTGGCTGGCTTAGGAGTTTGAGCCTCACACTGGGCATAGAGATTATTTAAAAAAAAAAAAAAAAAAAGGCAGAGTGCCTGGCTGGCTCATTTGGTACAGCATGCGACTCTCTATCCTGGAGTCGTGAGTTCCAGCCCCATGTTAGGCATGGAGATTACTTTAAAAATAAACAGGACTATTAAAACAAAAAACAAAAAAAAACATTAAAGAAAATCCCTGTGTTTCATTCTGCTTCTTCCTCATAGGACTGATGTGGCCTTACCTAGTTAACCTCCCTTTCCCTTATGGAAGGGGCTCTTGGCTTAAGCCAGAGTGATACCTTCCCTAAAGTCAGACCTCATAGGCTTAATCTTTATCTTTCCCCTTGCTTCCTCCCAAAAATACAACTAAAAGACTATATCTGAGTAGTGAATGACTTTTGGTGTGTCAGTATAATGAAAGTACTAACAGATAACCCTTGAACAACTTGGGTTTGAACTATGTGGGTCCAACGTGATTTTTTTTCACTAATTACTATATTATTTTCTTAACATTTTCTCTAACTTCCTTTGTTGTAAGAATACAGTATATAATACATATAATACAGTATATAATACATATACAATGTGTTATCAGTAAGGCTTTGATCAACAGGCTTTTAGTAACATTTTTGGAGAGTCAAAGTTATATACCGATTTTTGACTGCACAGAGTGTTGGCACCCCAATCCCTGTGTTGCTCAAGTGTCAACTGTACCTACATTTACATAAATAGCAAGCCATTTGTGCATAGTGTTTTAAAAAATCTGTAACTTTGGTATCAACTTTCTCTGAGCTGTTGCAGCCCCAGGGCCTATCACAGGGCCCAGAGGTTAGGGGCCCAGCATGGTGGCTGAGCACACCCGCTCTGGAGCCAGAATGCCTGAGCACCTCCTGGCTCTCCTCTTCTCCAGGTGGGTGACTCTGGGCAAGTTACTTAAGCTCTCCACCTGTGTGTCCTCATCTGAAATGGAAATAGTAATAGCACCTTGGGCACACGGTAACCGTGGCTAAAATTTGAAGGCTTAACTGTGTTTTGCCCCATAGCCTCTTTCCCTTTCTTTCAAAGAAGTGAGTGATGCTCTATGTTTTATCCTTACAGTGTTTTCTGTTTGTCACCCCAGTGTTTTAGGCAAGAAGGTTGAGAAGTCCTCAAAGGAAGTATGCCCCTTACACCAGAGCAAGACTAGGTCAAGACCCCCTACCCTGATGCTAACATTAATTCCAGTATACGACCAGACCATAAATAGGGCAGAGTGAGGCATGAGGCAGCCTCATGCAATGAGACACTACAAAAAGCATAAATAGGTGAGAGCAGAAGTGTGCAGCCTAGTCAACAGAATGAATCCAAAGAGGCGAAGGACAGCTTCTCAGCCTGAAAGTTGCCCCCAAAATATCTAAGATTAGCAACACTCTTCCAGCAGAGCCCAGGAGCCTGACTCTGACCGTTCCTGTCCTGTCTGGGAGGCAGGTCATGCCCGATCATTTCACTTACAACCACACATCAGCACGAGCCCCACCAGACTTTGCCATCAAACGACTTTCTGGTTATAATCTGGCTTCTCCTGTAGACAGGTCTACAACTAATCGCAAACATGAACACTTGGCTCTTCTCATAGCTCTCTTTCTCACACAAACCTGCATCCTGGTCTATCTTGAGTCTTGTACATTTGGTTGGTATGTAGTCAAGAGATCAGTACGCTGGGCTCAGTAGCAGTGAGAAATGGCCCCCGCGGTATAGTGTTTTTGCCAAGGTAATGCCTTCATGCACTCAGTCACTAAGCCTGAGCACCTACTGATGCCAGGCACTGAGCTGGGGGCCTGGGGACTCAAATCCCAGTGGCTGTCCTAAGGAGCTCACAAACCGGAAGCCTACTTCAGTCTGATCTGCCACAGACCTTCATCCTCTAGCCAGTTCCCACCTTCAGCACGGCAGACAGGAGGCAGCCAGGCCCGAGAGCCCTTGCTGTGACAACACTCTTGGTGCAGTGCTGCAGCCCTGACACCTTACCCCCAAGCCTGTTTGAGGCCTCCTGAGAACTGGCTGCTCAGCCTGGGGCACTGCCCTGCTATTCAGGCAGTCAGTGAACCCAGACCAAGGACATGTGGAGGGCAGGCTGGGCACAGGGCAGAGCTTCCTCTCCCCGCTTCCCTCTGGCTCATTTGAATATGGAGCTCTTATGAATCCATCTCTTCAATTCTGAGATGCACTTATTTTCACACTTTAACAACTCTCAAATTAGACTGCATCTGAATTGATGGTCTCTTAGCACTGTTTCTTTAACAGCATGTTTTCCTTAGTGGTATGAAACTCTCTTATGATATGGTACTTAGGGTTCATTGGAATGTAACTCAGAGCAAGAGCTGGAGAATATAAAACTAAAATCTCAAACTACTGAATAATGCAGGTAAAATTCTGCCCAGTTACAGTGTGGTCGTTTAGGGAAAACAAAATTAAATATGAGGACTAGGTTGTAGTCCCACGTTGGCCACTAACTTGCCGTGTGACTTGTGGAAGCATCACATAAGGTCTCTGGATATCTGTCTAGTTTGTAAGATGACGATACTAGTCCTTGCCTTTCCCTTTCTGGGTTATATGGTCAAAGGGCCATGAAGCCACTTTTCAATCATAGGACGACTTTTTGCCACCCTAAGTAGAACGGACGGAATTAATGGTCTGTCTTAAATGTTATATATCCTATTTCTCAAGATCAGTTAAGTCTAAATGATACTTAATGTCATCTATTAAAGCTATTAGCAGATGCCCATTATCCGCACTATTTCCCTCATCCTCACTGCAGCCCTCCCGGGCGGTGGAATAGCCCTCTGTACATGTGAGGAGAGGGAGGCTCAGGAGAGCCCCTTGCCACAGGTGACACTACCAGGAACCGGCAGAGTAAGCCAGGACTCATACGAGAGTCGCTCAGACATGTGCAGCACAAAGCCGGCTCTCGGGACAAGTGAATCCCTGGGGTGGGCCTCTTACCCGGCAGGCCCACCTTCACCTCGGTGCTGCGGCTGACGGCCTGGCTTCCGCGGTAGGCACTGCACGTGTAGGAGCCCTCGTCTTTGGGCTGCAGGTTGTGGATCAGCAGTGTGCCATCTGGGGACTGGTGGACGCGATGCCCGTCGGCGCGCACCGGCAGCCCGTTCCTGGAAGGGAGAGGACACCGGGAGAGCCATCCACAGCCTCCAGGCTTGAGGCCCTAGGAGGCCATGCTGCCTCACCCAGTGCTTCAAGGCCCAGAGACAAAGGGAGGAGGTAATCGTTGTGGACAGAGGACCATCACTTCAAGAAAGAGATGGCCACAGTGCCAAAAAGAACACCATCGGAGCAAAATAACTCAAAAGTAGAGGGAACTCACTCCAACTGAGCACACTGGTCTAAGTTACTGTGAATTTGCCTCTTACCCACATGGGAAGCCCCGCTCTCATTTTTTTTTTTTGATCAACACAGGCTTTCCAGCAGCTGTGCAGTGCCGGGCCCTGTGCTGGGCATGTGACACACGCGCTCCCTGCCTTGCAGGTACTGGGGTAGGGCACAGGTGTTTAGGGGCACCTTCCCTGAAGAAGACCGAGCTGAGACCTGACTTGAGGATGAGGAGGAGCAACTGGCCAGCAAACAGCAGGACCAGGGGACTCGGAAGCTGGAAGGCAGGCCCTGGTCAGAGCAGGGAGGGAAGTGGACACGGCCTCAACAGGCGTTTGGACTGGACCCTGGGGGGAGTGGAGGGGTGTGAGCTAAGCAGGACTGATAGAGCTTCTGCCCTTGAATGACTGGGGCTGGGCTAGGACAAGTGGCTCATGCAGAAGTGCGCGTGTGGGTGAGGGGCAGATGTTCAAGGTGAAGGGGAAGCAATGAAGGACCGCAGAGGTTACCCAGGGTTGCTGGATAACTGTGGTGCCCCTCTACCATGGGGAGATCCAGGGCACAGAGATGAGTCAACAGTGAATGCTCTTTTCCACCATTTGGCATTCTGCCCATGAGGCATGGGATTTGAGGTCTGGACCCAGATGGTCCATCAGCACTGGGTGGCCTTGAAACCACGTGTCAACAAGGTTGCCCAAGGTGAAGTTAGACAAGCCAAGGACTAAGGACAGACCCTGAGGTGCATCTGCCTCCGACAGATTGGTGTGGAAAGGTAAACCAGCCAGGAAAACAGAAGCAGCAGCCAGAGAAGGAAGAACACCAGAAGACACTAGTGTCCTGGAGCCAAGCGGAGGGAGCATGTCAGGAGGTAACAGATGGTCCGGAGAAGAACACCTCAGGTCATGTGGGGACTGAGATATGTCCAGAACATTTAGGAACAGGGCAGTATCCCTGGAGTGGTGCATGGATGTGAGCCCCTGGGCGAGGGCTGAGCTGTGAGCAAGGGTGAACAGGTGGAGACAACCAGTATAAACAGCTGCACTGTGAGGGGGAGACTCCAGATGAGGCCAAGCTCTGCAGGGAAACACAGGGTCAGAGGAGGGTATCTTTTACGTTATGCTTTGAAAGCGGGAGGTCCTGAGCATGTCTGCTGCTGGTAAGATCAAGGAGAAGCAAAATTGAAGATAGAAGCCCAAAAGGATAGTCAGAGGCCCGACCTGATCAGGGCAGGCCTGCACCAAGAACAGCCTAGAGAGGCTCCCTGCCTCCCTCCTGTGTGCAGTCCCCTCCCTATCCTGATATCGTCTCTCCAGTTCTCACCTTTGACACTTGATCAAGAACATCCTTCCCCTCCTCAGCCGTTAAGGCTCAACCAAAGTCACCTCCATGGCCACCCCTTCCTTGATCCCCCCCAGATAGGAGTCAGCCTCAGTGCTCTGTGTATACATAGCACTGAGGGCAAACCTCTGGAACTCAGGGGACACTGGGCCATCTGCCTGGGGATTATCTGGGGTGCTCAGATTACCCCAAGATCCCCAGAGGCTAGGCTATTCCTGACACACTGCAAGGAGGAAGGGGCTAAAAGAGTTTACTGAAAAAAATGAATGAATGAATGAATGAATGAATGAATAAAAGAACAGCTGTCTGAAACAATACTGAAGTCCCCACAGCTGAGTATAGCCCAGTGGTTCTCAACCCTGGTGTCCAGACATTGTCAACTGTCATGACTTGGGAGGAAGTGCTACTAGCATCCAGTGGGTCCATGGCCTGGATGCTACTGAAATCCTACAATAAACAGAACTGCCCCAACAACCAAAAATTACCAGGTCTGAAATGTCAGCAGTGCTGAGGTTGAGAGACCCTGGTGTAGCCCAGCCAACAGAAAGAGAGCAGTCCTGTGGGGCCCCACTGTGTAGGAAAGGAGGTGCCACAGCCAGGCCTGCAGGTAGGAGTTGAAGAATGAAGCCCGGGGCAGTGGTGACAGCAGTATCGCTGCAGAAAGGTGTCTTCTCCAAACTGTACAGCCTCTGAAGGCCAGGTCTGCCTGGAATAGAGCCTTACCTGGACCACCTAATGTTGACACTTTCTCCTGTCACCACGCACAACAGCCTGGCCGTGTCACCCTCTGGCACCAGCATAGCAGAGGGCAGCTCTGTGATGGCCAGCTCCCCTAAGCCAAGGAGGAGGCACGGTCAGCCACCACACCAGACCTGCCCCACTTGTGTCACCCTCCCTCAGGATTGCCACCTCACCCAGAACTCTGAGCTGGACCCATCTCTGGTCTCGGTCCTGCCCGTTGAAAGCGACACAGGCGTAGAAGCCGCCATCTTCCACAGCCACGTGGTTGATGACCAGAGAGCCATCAGGCTGCAGCTCATGTCTAGGGACAAAGCACAGTCAGGTAGCTCCATTCCAGGGGGATCTTCCTTTCCTCAGTAAAGGTCTGAGTGGCCCCCTGAGCAAAGGGCCATCTAACCTTAGGCCTTAAGGCCCTCCAGCTGCTGGCTCTCTCGTTCACCTGAAGGTGCCTGACTTTTAGGACCATTTCAAGTCTCCAAATACAAAATAATTCTGATTCTGGTTCGGGTTTCTAGTCCTTGCTCTACTCATTCAGTAGACTCAAATCTTGGTCCTGCCACTTAGGAGCTGTGTGGCATGTTAAGCTCCTGTGCGTAAAATGGGGATAAAATAGCACCTACCTCAACGTGGCTCTTCTGAAGATTGTATGATAGAGAACAAGTCTCATTCTCATAATGGGCACGATACATGTTAGCTGTTACGGTTACAGCCAGAAATGGGTCTGCCTCCATTTTGTCCCTCGGCCATCACCTCTCCTTAGCTGGCCTGTTACTTCTGTCCACTAACCACAGTGGAAAGACCCAGAGACCCAAATGTTGGTCTGCCCAAGGAGCCCTACCCCTAGCAGTATCATCTCTCAAGAGCCCTGGAGTCCTGCTCAGGACTGACCAGAGGTGGCACCTGGCGGCTCCCTCCCCTGAGGCGTGTACAGGGTCAGGGGCTTAAGGTGGGACAGGAAAGGGAAGAGAGGAGCTGAACAAACCTGGGGGAAGAGAGAGGCTGCCCATCTCTTTGCCACTCAATGGCTGGCGGTGGGAAGCCCTCAGCACGACAGGTCAACCGGATCCGCTGGCCTGGATGGGCATCCACGACCCTAGGCTGGTTCCTGTCCAGAAGCAGTCTGCAGAACAAGCACCCCACAGCCATGAGAGGGGGACTCTGTCTCACAAGCCCCTGGCCCCCTTCTCCCTCTCCAGCCACATTCAGCTTCCTAAGAGAGCTGCTCTGTGCTGGTCCAGACGCCACCCATAATCACCTGGGGCAGTCTAAAAGACACCTCCAGCTTTGTCACCTTCCCCACCAACCACCAACTCAGCATCTTGACTGTGCCCTCCCCGCCCCGCACATCTGTTTCGACACCTGCTTTGAGATCTTGCACATCTGCCCTGCATGAGACTCTGACTTGGGCCCCTCCAGCCCTCTGCAACCCCTCTATGAACTCCTATCAAGGCCATCTCAGGCTCTCCAGCTCCTGCTGTGCGTCCCTTCCCTCAGCTCCTGTGTCCTGGGCCATGAGTCAGTCTCAACTGTTTGGGGAAGGGAAGAGGGCTCCTCTTCCTCCTCTCTAGTCCTCACCCAGCAGAGCCCTGTGACCACCCACCACTCTCCCTTCCTTTCACCACTGAGACCCCCCATGGGCCCGGGCCCTCCAGTGGGGTAGGCTGAGGGCAGGATGGCGTTGCTGCACTGTTACCTGGTCGTGGGCCGAATCTGCAAGGAGGAGACAGCCCCCAGGCCCCCCGCGTTCCCCACTAGGCTGGAGTCCCGAGGACTGTGGCCCTGGGCTGGGTCCCTGGTCTGAGGGAAGTGCCTTGGCTCAGCCTCAGACAGCACGGCCACGTCACCCCCTGTCATGAGGCCAGGAGAAGGGGTGAGCTGTGGGGCGAATGTGGCGGAAGGAAGGGTGGGCCACAAGGCTGGCCAGGGACATGTGGAAAAATGAGGGTCACAAGGGGGAAGACCTCCACTTCAGCCCAACTGAAGCACATGGTCCCTGCCAGCAGGATGGCCCCCTCCAGTGTGGGGGCACCCTGGCTCAGGCCCTCCCAGCCAGCGCCTCCCACCTGGGGCCATGACAACCCGCTGGGCGTGGGGTGGGGACGGAGACCTGTGACACGAAGCTGGATCCTCTGAGAGTCACGGCCTGACCTGCTGCTGCCACAGCTGTAGGTGCCAGCATCCTCTGCCCGCAGGGGACTGATGACCAGGGAGCCATCAGGCTGCAGCTTGTGCCTGAATGAGGAGAACAGTGAGCCCAGACCCCCCTCAGGCCCCAGTGCTCCTACCAGAGGGAGCTATAACCCTGTCTGCACCCTCCCATCCCAGGGGAGATCACCTGTCAGAGGAGACGGGCCGCCCATCTTTCTGCCACCTGGCATGGGGCTCCGGGGAGGTGTCATCTCGGCAGAAGAGCCGCACCAAGTGCCCCAGGGCCGCTTGCACCAAGGCGGGCTCCGAGCCTGCCAAGCTGATCCTGGGAAGTGGGGGTGAGGACCTGCACTAACAGCATGAGCGCCAGGACCAGGGACTCTCTTCATTGGTGTCCAACCACAGAGAGCTCAGCGCCCATCCAGCCTCAGGCACTTTTGGTGTCAGAGGGTCCCCTGGGAGGCCCAGCTCCAGAGCCTGCAGCCTCAGGAATTCACTCCCCCACCCTAGTGCCCCACCGTGTCCTCAGACGTAGCTACCTCAAAACCACTAACCCACTGCTCGATCCCTTTGGAATTTTCAAGTTTTATCTATCTGTTTATACTCTCCCCCAAACTCTCATTAATAGGACACAGTCCCAAGACCGTGTGGAACCCACACTACATTTAAGAGAGAATATCACCATCTTGCAGGTCAAGAAACTGAGGCTTGGAGAAGTTGGATGACTTGCCAAAGGTCATGAAGCCTGCAAGCTTTTCCAACTAGACAGGCCCCGGGGTGTCTTGGCAAGATCTGACCAGGAATCTAGGCACCCACCATCTATTGGCGAAGGCCCTCCAGTCACGACCATTTGGAGAATTTGAGGTTAGGGGTGGGAAGGGAGGACCTACGGAACTCAGGGTTTGAGCTCCAATGGGCGCAGCCTGGGGCCCAGGTCCCTAGCCCCCCACCTGGGGAAGGCAGGCCTCACCTGTAGGAAGAGCTGTGGGAGGGTGGCGCTGGCCTCCTGGCATCTCCACCCAGTCCAGGGGCACTGGGCCCAAGCTCCCGGCCCTGGGGCCTCTCTCCAAAGGCCCGGGTGTGGCCCTCCTCTCCAGGCCCAGGCTCTCCATCTCGCCACCAGAGGCCACCAGAAGGCAAAGGCTTCGTCTGGACTGTGGCCCCCATCCTGTGCCAGCCCGCCTCTTGCTGGCCTCCAGGACGGCTGCCACCACCGTCTCCATGGGTGCTCTGGCCAGAGGCCCCGGGCTTGGGGCTACGGGGCTCCTGCTGAGGTCCCCGGCAGCTGCTCACACACTCCTCTTCGGAGGCAAAGTTATTGCCATTGCCGTGGCACCCACCATACCAAAAGCGGTTACACTGGCCCACGGAGGGGATGAAGTACCAGCGGGCAGCCCAGTCCGTGCAGGAGCCGTGGGCACTGGGCAGCAGGCACCGCACAGGGTACGCTGAGGAGACAGGGAGGGTGCAGGTCATCAGGCTGCAGACGCTGCCCCAGCAGAGCTCTTCTAAGGAGTGTCCACCACCCCCTAAGCCTCAGATGTGGGAGCAAGGCCCTTCCCAGTTCGTGGAGCAGGTCCACACCCCTGACCTGGCCCTGGGGACAGAGTCTGCTCACTGCCCAGACCTACCTGGGCTGGGATCACAGCAGCCTTCGGGAGCAGCCCATCCACCTCCACCCACAGCACTAGAGTGCTCCAGAAGGTCAGGGCCATGAGCAACCTGGGCTGGTTCCCCATGCCCCTCCCCATGCCTGACCCAGGTCCCTAGAGTACACACACGCATGGAGCACACCAAGTGCTGGGTTTGTTTGTGTTTGTTTCATGTGCTTAGCTCACAATATGAACCCAGCCCTCAGCCCCCAGGCACATCTATGAAGGTGCCCAACCTCTGAACCCACCTCCAGCCCCCAGCCAGCCTGTTCTAACAGCCTGTCTTCCCAGGACAGCTTGCTCTGCCTCTCTACAGACACAGAGGTGACTGCGGCCAGCCCCTGCTTAAAGCCCATCCAGGGACCAGCCTCCTGCAGACCCTGACTACCAGTCCATCTGGCTGTTGAGGTCCCCATGGTGGTCCCTGCCAGTGCCACCCAGGTATCCCATGCCCCAGCCTCAATGACCTCCAGGTCTCATCCCAGGCAGGGTGGGGACATCCCTGTCCATCTGGGCTCTGACCACCCTATAACATCTCTGCCTCTGGAGGGGGCTCAGCCCCCATGGTAGGGATGGGGGGGGACGGGGGGACAGGGGGACGGGACAAGCCTTCCTTGTCTGCGGGGGCGCTGCCTACAACTCTCCCCAACTCCCACAAGTTGGGGAGTCAGATGGTTTCAAATGCAAACTGTTAGGAACAAGAACAATATGGCACTGTTCTCTGACCTGGCACCTAGTAGGTGGTCAGTAAATATTTGTCAAAGAAAAGAATGAATAACTGAGCTAGTAGGAAGATCTGGGTGGGGCTCTGTGGTGGTTAAGGGGGACAAAATGGTACCAGAGCCTACTCACCAGGAAGGATGTAAGGGCATCCACTCACCATAGCTGGGCTTGCCTGCACAGCCTTCCCCAAGAGGGCCAGCAGCAGAGGCCACGTTGTCAAAGCAACAGCCAAACTGGGAGGCCCGGCACTCACTGGGCTCATTCTGTTGAGCCTGGGGTTGGTGGGCCTTGGGGGCCTGTGGAGGAAGCCCAGAGTTGGGACATTGGGAATAGGTCTGCCTCTTGGTGGGGACTCTAGGCTACCTGGGGGAGGACAGGAAGAGGGAGGGGCAGAATTAGGAGCCTATGATGCAGAACCCCAGCCCCAGAGCAAGGCCAGACGAACCCCCCTGCATGCACACCCCCCCACTCCAGCCTAGGCCCATATCTGAAACCCTGTGAGCCAGCAGGCTTCAGGGACCTCCTTTCGCTGAAGCCCAAGTTGCAGAGAGTCTGGATCACAGTGGCACTGAGCAGGCGCGGGACTCCTGCCCCCTCATATAAACCAGACACTTACCGTGGAAGCCACTGCTCTGGACACTGGCCTTCTGCCAGTCTTGTCACTGCTGTAAGATTCTGCACAGCCAGCTTGATGGGGCCCCTCAGCCACAGACAACCCATCAGGGCAGCACCCGTACCTAAACAAGCATCACACACCGGTCTCATCACCACCTAACCCCTGATCCCCACCCTCACGGGACCCCCAAGCTTCCAGCATCCCGGAAACCCAGCTCTGAGACTCCCTGCACTGGCGGCTGAGCAGTTGAGGATCCGAGTGGAAGACACTATGTCCCTGCACATGGGGCACACCATTCTGAGTGCCAAGCCACGTCCACCAACCACTCAGTGGCTGCCAGGGAGGCAGCACGATAAGCAGAGCCCTATTCCTGATACCTGACAGATCCTCAATGCCTACCCGAGGTGCAAACTCCTAACCCACGAGGAAATTTACTAAGCCTGCACAAATCTCGGCTTCCTGGGTAGGTTTTACAAAATCACAGCAGATGGGGGGGTGGGGGGGAGCAGAAGAGGGAGCGGAGTCCACCTCCTGTTTCAGCTCAGTCAATGAGAAGTAGGGAAAGAAGGTGAAAGAGGAACGTATCAGAGCACCTTCCGTGTGCCAGGCACCCTGGGACTGTTCCATCCTCATGGCAACGCTGGCCCACGGCTGTCACTGTTCCCAGTCTCAGCAAAGGAAGCCAAGATCAGAGGAATAACTTGCCCGATCACCCAGCACACAGCTGATAAGTGGCTGAGCTGGGAATCACCACCAGGCTGCTGGCCCCAAAGTCAGGCGCTCAGCACCCCAGCTCTAGAGAGACTGGTAGCCTGGTTTGGATCTGGAACCTAGAATTCTATCCCACGTGCCTTCCCAGGGCCTCAGGCTATACCTCAACAGGCTGACTTCTGTAGCAAGAGCAGAAATTCTTACCCCACTCTGCACATTAGCAAGGTCAGTGACAGGAAGCAGAGTCCCCAAGACCGTACAATCAGAGCAGCTGGGAGAGAACACCTCGGGAGTCCCATCCCTGAGCTCTGCAAACCCTACCCCCTCTCTGCACAGAGCTGCCCTGCCCCCATCTCCCTTTGACTTGGTGAAGGGGAAGAGGCGCCTGCCTGCTCTGCTGACACCGGGCCCCAGAACAGCCCTGCCACTGCGGCCCAAGAGATGCAGTGTGGCCGTCAGGACAGCACCCATAGGGGCTGAGTCTGCAGTCGTGGGGCGCCAAGCCAGACTGCTGGGGCTGCCCATGTGGCGACTGCTGCAGAGAGGGGGCTGGGTCTGGCAGGTGGAGGCCCTGGGCTCCTCTGGGGTTTCCCTGGACTGAGGGCTGCTCCTGAGGGGCCCACCACCGGTCTCTGGAATCTAGAAAGAAGAGGAAGCAAAACACACATGAGGTGTCCTCCTGGCTGCTCATTCTCCATCTGTATCCACACCAGACCCACCTCACTTACCCCCCAACCCCCAACCTCCATCTCCAGAGGCCTGTGTTGGGGCTTCCACGGAGCTGCTCACCTGAGACAGGGGCCGCCTGAGGCCCCAAAGATATCCGAGGACCCCCTGGGCTGCTGTGCACGTCCTGCATGCTGGGGATTCCTGCAGGGAGCGGGGCGTCAGGCCGGTGCAGGGGCCAGGCTAACCACCACGTGCTCCCACCCCACTACTCAGGCAGCGCCTGGGCACCCAGGACAGCAGAAGCAAAAAGCAGCAGACCTGTGAGTTCATAAAACACCCTTCCCGTGTTTCAAGAGTCTTTAGTCACACAGAAAACGCTAATGTTAGCGTGTTCAGCAAAAAGAAATGCCAGATACAGAATTAGTATCAGTGTTTGATCCCAACTACGTAAAACAAAAAAATGATACTTTTAGATTGAACTGCTGAAAAGACAAATAATCCAATTAAAAAATAGGCAAAGTGGGCACCTGGCTGGCTCAGGTAGTAGAGTACCCAACTCTTGATCTCTGGGTTTTGAGTTCAAGCCCCAAGCTGGGTGTAGAGATTACTTTAAAATCTTAAAGGTGCGCCTAGGTGGCTCAGTCAGTTAAGCATCCTACTCTTGATCTTGGCTCAGGTCACCATCTCACAGTTCATGAGTTCAAACCCCACATCAGGCTTTGCGCTGATGGTGCAGAGCCTGCTTGGGATTTTGTCTTCCTCTCTGCCTTTCCCCGACTTGTGTGCTCACTTTCTCTCTCAAAATAAATAAACGTTTAAAAAAAAAAGAAAAAAAATGTTTTAAACGGGCAAAGAACTTGAACAGACATTTCCCCAAAGAAAACATACAAGTAGGCAATAAGCACATAAAAAGATGTTCAACATCATCGGTCATTACGGAAATGCAAATCAAAGCCACAATGAGACACTCCTTCAAACCCTCTAGCATGGCTCTCATCAAAAAGGCTGAAATAAGAAGTGTCAGTGAGGACATGGGTGAACTGGAACCCTCAGGCCCTGCGGGTGGAAACGTAAATTGGTGCCGCCACCATGGAAACAGTTCGGTGATTCCTCCAAAAGTTAAACATAGAATTACCATAGAGCTCAGCACTTTCTCTGAGGCATGTACCCAAGAGAAATGAAAACACATGCCCACACGGAAACTTATGCATGAGCGTTTATAGTAGTCTTATTCGTTAAGGCCAAAAGGTGGACACAATCCAAATATACATCCACAGATGAATGAATAAGCAGATTGTGACATATACATGGAATTGTTATCAACCATAGAAAAGATGACATGATGCGTGCTCCACCCTGGATAAGCCTCAAATACATTCTGCTGTGTGGGTGGTTCAGTCGATTAAGCAGCTGACTCTTGATTTCAGCTCAGGTCATTGTGATCTCACAGTCATGGGATAGAGCCCTATGTTGGGTGTGGAGCCCGCTTAAGATTCTCTCTCCCCCTCTCTTCGTGCCCCTCCCCCCCACTGCACTCTCTCTCTCAAAATAAAATTTTAAAATTGAAAAAAAAAAACCAACATACTGCTGAGTGAAAGGTAGGCATGAAAGATGTAATATCCCTTTTATACAATATATCCAGAACAGGCAAATCCAGAGACAGAAAGCAGATCAGGTTACCCAGGAAGAAGTTAGGGTTAGTGGGGAGTGATTGCTTAAGGGGTACACAGTGTGCTCTTATAGATGATGAAATAATTGAAAACTAGAGGAGAGTGGGTGGTTGTAGAACCTTGTGAGCACACAACAAAGTGTACACTCTACAGTGGTTACCTGGATGTTATGTGAATTTCACCTTAATAAAAAAATTCTGTATTAAAAACACTTGTTTAAAAAACACAATTTGATAGATGAAGAGACAGGAGTAAATCATGAAAAAGCATATATAACAAAACAGTAATTATAGAATTTAAGTGCGGGTACATGGCTGCTTGCTATGCAGTTCTTCAACTATTCTGTATGTTTAAAATTCTTCATTAGCCTTCCTCAAAAAATTAAAAATAGGCACCTCAGTCGCTCAGTCCATTAAACATCCAACTTTGGCTCAAGTCATGATCTCACAGTTCATGAGTTTGAGCCCCACACTGGGTTCTGTGCTGACAGCTCAGAGCCTGGAGCCTGCTTCAGATTCTGTCTCTCTCTCTCTCTGCCCCTCCCTTGCTCACATTCTGTCTCTCTTGCTCTCAAAAATAAAGATTAAAAAAAATTAAAAATAGAATTGCCACTTGGGGCGCCTGGGTGGCTTAGTCGGTTAAGTATCCGACTTTCGCTTAGGTCAAGATCTCGCGGTTCATGGGTTCGAGCCCCCCGTCGGGCTCTGTGCTGACTGCCAGCTCAGAGCCTGGAGCCTGTTTCGGAGTCTGTGACTCCCTCTCTCTCTGACCCTCCCCTGCTCACGCTGTCTCTCTCTCTCTCTCCTGGAAATAAATAAAAACATTAAAAAATTAAAAAAAAAATAGAATTGCCACATGACCCAGTAATTCCACTACTATTTACCCAAAGAACACAAAAACACTAATCCAAAAAGACGTATGTATCTCTACGTTTATGGCACCATTATTTACAATAGCCAAGATTTGGAAGCAACCTAAGTGTCCACTGACTGATGAATGGATAAAGAAGATTCCACATGCACAATGGAATATCATTCAGCCATAAAAAGAATGAAATCTTGCCATCTGCAACAACATGGATGGATCTAGAGAGTATAATGCTAAGCAAAATAAGAGAAAGACAAATACTCTAGAATTTTACTCCTATGTGGAATTTAAGAAACAAATGAAGGAAAAAGAGAAAGAAAGACTTTCAACCACAGACAACTGACAGCTGCCAGAGGGGAGGTGAGTGGGGAATGGGGGAAACAGGTAAAGGGACTAAGAGCACATTTACCACAATGAGCACTGAGTACAGAATTGTTGAACCACAACGTGGTATCCTTGGAAATAATGTAATACCGTATGTTAAATACACTGGAATTAAACAATAACCAGGCCTGTCTTCCCAGCATGGGGAATTGGAGTCAGGTCTGCTCAGAAATGTGAAACCTTTTTTTTTACCATCTAATTGTCCAACTTGGTAAAACTTACAAAAATTATGAATTGTACCATTACAGTGAGAGAATTTTATGGTATATATTTAACCACCTCAGAGTTCTCAAAAAGATTTTTCGTCATAAAATGGAGAAAAACACAAAAGGCCAAGTATGAACAGGAATTTTTTTTTAAATGATACATAACAGGACTCACCCCAAAACGCGCCTAGTGAAAGGTTCTGAGCGGTGCACGCGCGTGCGCGCGTTGGCGGGTTAGGGGTGGGGGACTTCCTTCTATTTGTCAGTGTGTTTCAAATTTTCCACAATAAGCATACAGCCTCATAATGGAACAAAGTTATAAAAAGTAAGTGAAAATTTCATCTCCACATGGACTAGACCTGGCCAGCCCCCAGGGAATATTTAAAAAATAATTTAGGGTTGAAAGGCTCTAGCAGACATGCAGTAAAACCTTCGTTTTCATTTCATCTCCTCTCCCAACTAGGCCAAACCCTGGCGGAAGGCAGACTCCCACTCCCCCCAGTTCCGTCATCTCCTGTGGGCACCCCCAGGACCGCAGGCACAGTCCCCCAGCCAGCCCTCTGTTGGCTCAATCTGAAAGGCACCTTCCTGCCCAGCTCATCCTGCCCCGGCTCTTCCACCTTTCAGGCTTAACTCGGAGTCCGGGACCCCTTCCTGCGCACCATCTGGGCACCAGGCTCTGCTGGACAAGTGGCTGGTCCTTCCTTTTCACGGCTCTTGTGAGCGCTTGCGTTTCTGCAGCCTTCTCCCCTCCAGGCTCCTGCTCCAATGGCCTCCACTTTAGACTGTCCTCCTAAAGTAGCTTTCATGGGCTCACTATCCAGTTGCAAAGCTTTCAGTGGCTCCCCTGGGCCTATTTAACAATTTTTTTTCCCCCTAAGAGACAGAGACAGCATGAGCAGGGCAGGGTCAGAGAGAGAGGGAGACACAGAATCTGAAACAGCCTCCAGGCTCTGAGCTAGCTGTCAGCACAGAGCCCGGGGCGGGGCTCGAACCCACGAACCATGAGATCATGACTTGAGCTGAAGTCGACACCTAACTGACTGAGCCACCCAGGCGCCCCAGCCTATTTGACAAATTTAATTGCAGCCCTGGCCTGAGGCCCCTCTCCCGCCCCCACGGCCCTCCTGCCACCACCCCCACACCCGCACCCTGGCTGAGGGCTGGTCCTGGGGTCCTGCTGGCCTCTCAGAGCTACTGAGCACTTACAACATGACCACAGTGACCGAGAAACTGAGTTTACATTATTCTAATTAGAATTAATTTAAGTTTAAACTTAAAAACCGATGCTTAACTTACTGGAAAATGCTTCAGTATGTTTGGAATGACTTCGGTTGGCGAATCTACTTTTCCAACTATACGTTTTATGAAACCTAAATATAGATCAAGTATGCCAGTGAAATTTTAGCAACTGAATTAAGACATGCTGTGTGAGTGATACATGGAATTTAGAAGATCTTTTTTAATCTTGTGAAAAAAGAGAATGTAAAATATCCTATTCTTAATTTTTTATATTGCTTACATGTTAAAAATATTTAATTGTGCTAAATAAAACATTTAAAATTTATTTTAATATTTACTTTTGAGGGACAGAGGGTGCAACAGAGCACAAGCAGGGGAGGAGCAGAGAGAGAAAGGGAGACACAGAATCCAAAGCAGGCTCCAGGCTCTGAGCTAGCTGTCAGCACAGAGCCCAGCGCAGAGCTCAAATCCACGAACTGTGAGATCATGACCGAGCCAAAGTCAAAAGCTTAACTGACTGAGCCACCCAGGCACCCCCTAAACACTATTTAAATTAAGGAAATTTTTAAGTAATCTTTACACCCAACAACTTGGAGCTTGAACTCACCACCCTGAGATTGAGTCACATGCCCTACCAACAGAGCCAGCTAGGGCGCCCTGAATAAAACATTATTTAATATAAATTCACTTATTTCTTTCTACTTTTTAAAGTTCATTTATTTTGAGAGAAAGAGAGAGCACGCAAGCACAAGTGGGGGAGGGGCAGAAAGAGAATGAGAGACAGAGAGAATCCCGAGCAGGCTCTGCACTAGCAGCGCAGAGCCCAGTGCGGGGCTCAAACTCATGAACTGTGGGATCGTGACCTGAGCTGAGATCAACAGCCAAACGCCCAACCAACTGTGCCTCCCCCCGGCGCCCCTTCCTTCTACTTTTTAAATGTAATTCTCAGACAATTTTAAACGACAGATGTGGCTCGCCCTCTCTTTCTGCCAGCAAGTGCTATTCTAGAAAGAGAAGGAGCAGAGGCTTCTGCGGGCCTCCCCTGGGCACACCAGTCAGTGCTACAGTGTCAGCAACAGTACCCACACCCCAGAAACCACCTAAGTTCTAACTTCCTGCCCACCACGGACTTCGGTGGAGAAATCACGAGACAAGGAAACGTTCACACACCAAATGGCTTCAAGGGGAAAAGCACACACGAAACCCCACACACAAAAGGAGGGAATGCACTAGACTTATCCCACTGAAGCATGGGAATCAAGGCAATTCCACTGGTCTATATGCTGCTTTCCTAATGTCTTCAAATTTTCTACAACGAACATAGATTTTTTTATGTTTTATTTATTTTTGAGAGACAGAGAGAGACAGCGCAAGCAAGGGAGGGTCAGAGAGAGAGGGAAACACAGAATCTGAAGAGAGGCTCCAGGCTCTGAGCCAGCTGTCAGCATAGAGCCCGACGTGGCGCTCGAACCCACGAACCGTGAGATCATGACCTGAGCCAAAGTCGGACACTTAACCGACTGAGCCACCCAGGCACCCTGATTATTTTTATAAAAATAGCAATGAAGGTTATTTCTCTTACACTTCAACCTGGCCTGAAATGCTTTCTGTTTTCTTCCTTTCTACCTATGTGAATGCCTTTCCAGGGCAGGCTCAGGGCCACCTCTTCTAGAAAGGCATCCATGGCTCCAGGAGGCTGGACTCACAGAAACTTGAGGACCCTCCTGCTCATGCACCACGAAGCCCAGGCCAGGCTGAGGCACCCCAGGAGCCTGGCCCAGGGGGCCCCCACGGCCTCACCACCACTACTATTGACCCTTTGCTTATCAAGCTCTGGGTGTTCAGACACAGTGCCAAGTTACCACCATAAGAAAAAGCACTCTTATTAACCCCATTGTACAGATGGGCAAACGGAGAATCAGAGAGGAGAGCCACGTGGTTGGTCAGCAACAGAGTTGAGATTTAAACTCAGGTTAGCTGCTAACTCCAGACAACTTGTTCTTAGTCGCCGTGCCATGTGCCTCCCTTGGAAATCTACCATCGTGGCTCTCGGGGCCCTCACCACTAGCACATCGGGGCCAAACACACCTTCCTGCAGTATCAGAAGCCCACCACCCCCACTCACCCCCTCCCAGCTGAGCCCCAACCCACACTCTTCCTCATCCTCACACCAAGCAAGTACTGCCTTCTGGGCCCTTTGTCCTGCAGCTCCTCGTACCTGGGACATCTTTCCCAGGCTGGATGGGGGGAGGGGAAAGGGAAGCCCAGGGCAGGAGCAGTGTGTGCGGACACTCTTTCCTGGACCACCTCCCTCTTCTGCACTCAATCACTCAGTCATTCGATAAAAATGCACCAAATACCCACCCTTCATGCTAAGTTCGGGGGGGAGGGTATAAACAGGAATAAGGAAGCCATATACAATCACTGCAGCCCAAGGAAATGAACCCGAGAGTGACGGTAGTTACGTGGGCTTTGGGGGTGGGAGGAGGACACGGCCTCTGATGGGGAAACAGGGCAGATCACAAGGCTGCACAGAGTTCTAGGCTTCAGCAGACGGAGCCCCAGGAGCCCTGTGGGTGCCGGCCGTGGCACAGGAAGTGCTGGCTGGGGTCGTGGTGGGGAAGGAGGTCGGGCCAGGCGCACCCCACACCCCCTCTACTCCCACCCCGTCCTCACCTGGAGGGGGTTGGCAGGGCTGTGTGTTACAGGGCTCCACCTCCCCGGGCTTGGGCTGCTGCAGGCTGCCGCAGTGGCTGGGTGGCTGGATGGCACAGA
>NW_027551569.1:8182309-8185938 GCF_008692635.1 Crocuta crocuta
CGGTGGCACAGACGACCTGGCGCCGCCGAATGCCCGAGCCGCAGCTCTTGGAGCACTGGGACCCGAGGGGTGGGCGTGCAGAGAAAGAACAGGCACACAGAAGGGGAGAGACCCTGAGGCTGGGGGTCCCCACAAGGGAGGGGGGGTGGAAACTGCCTGGTAATGCATGTCAGACCCAAGGATGGTCACGTGTCCGCCCACCTGTGAGACACCCAAGGGACCAGGACTGGGCAGCAGCTACGGACGGGAAGGAGGCGAGTGCTCACTAGACCCCAGGTGCCCACGTGCCAGGCCTGGTCGTTGATGGGGGGACAGTCTCCACGCACGCAGGCCTCAGAGGCGGGGGGACGGTCCTCCAAGGAGCATGCTGTGGTGTGGAGCAGGGACCCCTCGTCTCCCCGGCAAGTGACGCTGCGCTTCCGGATCCCAGCACCACAGCTGACAGAGCACTGTAAGGACCAGGCTGTCAGCAGGAGCTTGTCCTCGCCCAGAGGAGCTGTGCCAGGGCAGACAGCTAGAGGCCCACCTGCTGGCACAGAGGGTGGATGGCCCTCTACTGCCCGTATCCTGGGCTCAGAGAAGCCAAGTCACTCTTCCGAGGTCACACAGCCTGCTGACACTGAGCCTAGGTACCTCTTCCACATTCCCTCGTTCAAAAGTTGAATGTATGTAATGTACGTGCTGGAAGTAGTTGACCAGCAGCCCCAGACAGGGCCAGCTCCTCCCTTGCCCCTAAACAATGGGCTTGGCTGCTCCTTCATGCCAAGGCAGAGCCTTTCTCTAGCCTGGGATCCTGAAGAAGGAGGAAGGGTCCAAGCAGCTGCTCCTAGTCCCCCCCATGGCCACAGCTTCCAAGACCACCCAGCAGGTCACTTTATCTCCTAGGATCTATTTCCACCAGCAGAGAAGATGATTCCCAGTGCGGCTCTGCTGCCACCCCAGGCCACCAAGACCCAGCACCTGACTTCCTCCCCTCCCTGCATCCCCGCCACAGCCCCACCGGGCAGGGGCCTCACCTCTCCCCAGGGCTCCACGCTCCAGGATGCACAGCGTTGCAGGTTGCAAGGCCGCGTGGCAGGGGGCTTCCCGGGCAGGCCCGCACACTCGGCCTCCTCAGTGGCCTCCTGGATGCCAGCCCCATCGGACAAGACACAGTAGACAGAGCGGGACTGGGAGCCACCGCCACAGGAGGCTGAGCAGGGTGACCAGGGCCCGGTCTTCCAGCTGGCGGGGCAGGGGGCAGGAATCTGGTCAGGCTGGCCCAGCAGCCGGAGCCCAGGCCCAAGGCAGCAGCAGCTCTCACACATAGGAGTGGACTGGGGATCCTCCAACCTGGCCTGTCCTAACATCTAGGCCTGNTGTGGGCCCAGCACGCACGTTGGCTTTTCCTCTGAGTGACCAGGGAGGGCCACGCTGCCGCTGCTGGATGGCCTTGAGTTTTAAAAGGCTCCCTGTAGCTGCTGGCTGGGGAAGAGAGCACAGGGGGGAGGGGGGAGGGGGGAGGGCGGAGAGCTCTTCACAAAAGGCCCACGCTCTCTACACGCCATCTCTCACCACTGAACACTGGTCCCTACAGCACGGAACCTGGCTTCCCGTTTTAGCTTTCCTGTCCTCCCGTGTCCCCCTTTCTCCTTCTCACCAGGCCCCCTGTCGTCCCCAGCCAGACTCCATCGCCTCTGCGTCTGACCTTAGCAGGGGGCATCTCCCAGAGGGGCTGCGCTCACCCACTTGGAGAGTAGTCCCGCCTGGCCCTGAAGCACCAGGACCGGAGGTAAAGGCAGCCCCAAGTGCACCATGCAAAGCCAAGCCCACCACCATCCCGAGAGGCCGGATGCCACCGAGAGGCCAGATGCCACCAAGGCCACGAGGGTGGAAGGACTGCACCAGCGTGGCAGGGAGCCTGTGGCCTGCCGATTACCTGTTCCTGCAGGCACGCTGGGCCCCAGCAAGGTGCCACGCTCTGGGCTGGTGCAGGTAAGAGGTCCTTGGTGCGTGAACAAAGGCATGGCTGATGCCCACAGGCCCTGTGGCCCGATCCCTGGCCCACTTCTTGGCATCTGCCGAGCCAAGTCCCCTGCTGGCTCAGACAGGGCCTCCGGTACCTTTCCCCACTCTCCTACCACCAGCCTGGACATTCTGAGCACTGGGCACACGTGCGTGGACAGAACAGCCCTGGATCTCATGCCCTTGCTCCCTACTGCCTCCCCCCCCCGCCCCCCGTGACAGCTGCCTCTTCCCCACTCTGGCCACAGCTGGAGGGAGCCCTGGACCGACCCAGCTGTTTGCTCAAGTGGCCCAGAGACCACACCACCTTCCCATCCAAGAGCTCGGGCCCCACCATGGGTGCAGGGGGCTGGCACGGGCCTCACCGTTTGGTCTGTGGACATGGGTGAGTGCTGCAGGGGCGACGGTCAGCCGGCCGCAGCTGGTGCTGGCACATGCGGTCAGGGTAGACCTCGTTGTCAGTGGTGCAGAACACTGGGCGGGACTGGTGACCTGCAGAGGCCCGGCCATCATGGCCACGTGGTCGGTCAGCCTTCCCCAAAAGCGTTCTCTGGGCTGGGCATCATTCTGGACATACCCCAAGTGTCATCTTGATTAAATCTCAACTGACCCCCTGGGATAGGTGCCATCCATCATCACCTCCAATGTACAGATGAGGAAACTGAGGTTTGAAGAATATTATCTGCAGGTGATGGAGCCCTGCTTTGACACTCCGAGCCCAGCCTCTGTGGCCACCTTGGGGAAGCCTTCTTTGGTTCTCTTAGCTTAGAAAGGGAGGGGCCCTTCATGGAGTCCCTGACCCCTGGGTTTCCTCCAGGTGGCCCCCACAATGTGCAGACATCTCATGTACGTGTCCACCTCCCGGGGCTGCCCTCACCTCCGCCGCACTCGGTGCTGCAGTCGCTCCATGAGCCGTGGCTCCAGTGGAAGCCGGGGCGGGGGCTGCCCAGGGGCAGGTGGTACTCATAGCTGATGCCCGGGTTGGGCTCCTGGCTGAGAAGCTGTGTGGGAAGGTCCTTGCTGAGGCCTGCGCACAGTGGGGTCCCCCCTCGTGAGCAGGCCAAAAGCCCCCACACCTCGGCCTCTCGGGGACCAGGTGGCCCTGCTCCCTGGCAGCCCCTCACCTCGATGACTAGGGGCTCGGAGGTGGGGCCGCGAGCAAGGAGCCGCTCGGGCGCCAGGTCCCCCTCAGCCCCTCGCTCGTAGTGCAGGACAGTGCTGGCCACAGGCAGGGCCCAGGCGCCTCCGATGGTCCAGTGCCCATTGAGGTAGTATTCGCCACGGACGCTCTTCACCGCTGCGCAGACGTGAGCCGCCCAGTCAGCGGCCGGGGCAGGACCGGCCACCCGGTCACAGCCCAGACTCACCCCAGACCGCACTCACCCAGGAAGTTCCTGCTGGCAGCCGCCTCCTCCACTCGGATGCTGGTGGCCCCCGAGGGAATTATGAGGATCTGGTTGTAGCCTGCAGGGGCAAGGAAACTCAGGGCCAGCCACGCCCCAGCAGCACAGATGGGGTCAGGGACGGGTCAGGGACGGGTCAGGGACGGGTCAGGGACAGGCAGGGCTGAGCTGCTTGGGGAAGAAGGAGCAGCAGCTCCACAAAGGTGAGAAGGATCGGCAGGG
>NW_027551569.1:8186012-8204093 GCF_008692635.1 Crocuta crocuta
CAGCCGGGGACGGTGGGGGAGGGTCCAGGAGGGGCCTCCGGCTGGCGGCACCATGGGATCACACTGGCTTAGTGGGCAGGGCTCCTTACTATCCTGAGACCACGGGCCCAAGCGAAAGGCTGTGGCCTCCACCCCGAGGCAGGGCCTCCGGCCTTTTAGGTCTGACCTGAGTGCCAGACTGGACCTTCTCAGGGCCATGAGGGTGATGCGGATGGTAGGAGACAGGCAAGGCGGAGACAGGCAAGGCAGGGACAGGTGAGGCAGGGACAGGCAACACACCCTCGTCTCCATGGCCTGTGGGCCCCCAGAAAACCCCCACCTCTGCTGAGGTCATTGGCATCAAAGGTGCCTGTGACGGGGTAGCAGGTGGTGCCATCACCCCCACACTGCAGACACTTGTCCTCCTCCTTTGATGAGTCTAGGTTGTGGTCACAGCCGACGACCTAATGGGCAGAGATGAGGAGGAAATGAAAGAGACCAGAGGGAGTCACAGATCAACCAGGATCCAAACGCTGGTGGCTGGTCCGATCAGGGAAGGATGGGAAGTACTCGTCAGCCATCGAGGCTGAGTAAGATTGGAACCAGCCTGTGGCTGACCACCTACCTCTTCCGCCAGCCCAGCACCCATCTCCCCTCCTCTAGCAACAACACATTTCCCACAGTTTGGACAGAGCCCCCAACAGTGAATGTGGGCAAATCAGTAGGTTCTACGTCTTGCTCAAAGAGAGTGGTTCATGGGAAGCCCTGAGCCAAGATGAGTCAGAGGCAGCCCCAGGTCACTGGAACTCCTGGGAAGAGGGCACCCTTTCCAGCCAGAGCTTGGAGCCGCTGGTGGCCGTGCACACACCTCACATTTCCAGCAGTCTCATCAGGCACCTGCAGTCAACCAGCCCATCCCTCGATGGTTATTTTCCCCCCTTTGTCAATTTTAGTTGCGTTTCTGTGACTTGCCACTCAGAGGGTTGCTCTTATCATGGCACTCGAGTTCTTGAAGAGCAAAGGTGAGAAGGTCATAGAGCATCTACGATGCAAAGACACCTTAGAAGCTGGTCATGGGAAGACATCAAGCTCATGAGAGCCACTGGCCCTGCTAGTGTGGGGCAGGGGGACATCCTGCAATAAGCCCAAGGCCAGGATGGGCAGCAGCGGGGAGGGGGAGCAGGTGGGAGATGGGCAGGGGCTCAACTCACCCGGCAACTGCCCTCCACGCACACATCCCGTTTGCCAGGCTCACAAGGTGTCCCATCCACGACAGCCTCCCTGTGCTTGTAGTAGAAGTTCTCCCCCTTGGGAATGCAGTTCAGTTCACACTTGTTCAGGGCTGAGCAGGCAAAGGGGAAAGCTGAGATCCCGAGCAAGCATCAAGTACTACCCCGGAAACAGGGAAGCATGGGCAGAGGCCAGAAGCACACAAATGGTGGCAGAGAAAGAAAGCTCTCAAAGCGGCTCCCCCAGCAGCTCAGAATCCCACCCCACCCCCAGGGAGAAGGGATGGCCACAGAACTGTTACATCCCTGGGGATCAAGCTGAAGAAAAACCCCAAGGTAAGGAAAAAGGCAGCTGCTTGAAGAGGTCTACCCCATCCTTATAGACAAGCCCATGTGTTAACAATCAGCTGTTCTAAGTAAATTATTCATAGAATACTGTGCATGTTGACTACTCTATAAAGAATTACAAATGGGGCACCAGGATGGCTCAGTCAGTTTCGGCTCAGGTGATGATCTCACAGGTTCGTGGGTTCGAGCCCCTTGTCGGGCTCTGTGCCGACAGCCCGCTCAGAGCCTGGAGCCTGTTTCCAATTCTGTGTCTCCCTCTCTCTCTGACCCTCCCCTGCTCATACCATCTCTCTCTCAGAAGTAAATAAAACTTTAAAAAAATTAAAAAGAATTATGAAGACTATGTGGTAATTACGAGGATGCTTATACCACACAATGCAAAATGGTGCTATGTAATAACTATAAATGTGTAAACGTAGATATAGAAAAAATAATGTGAAAAATGCTAAAATGGAATGCTAGACCAAGCCTGTGAAACAACAAAGAAGGCATCCCTTGAATGACCCTTTCTAACCTTTCCTCTGTGTTCCAATTTTTTTTTCTTTTTAAGAAATTTTTTAAACTTTTTTTATTTGAGGGGCTCAGAGCCTGGGGCCTGCTTCGGATTCTGTGTCTCCCTCTCTCTCTGCCCCTCCCCTACTTGTGCTCTGTATTGGTCTCCTAAAAATAAATAAATGTAAAAAAACTTTTTTTAAACGTTTATTTGAGAGAGACAGAGGAGACAGAGAATCCTAAGCAGACTCCATGCTGTCAGCTCAGACCCCACTGCAGGGCTCCAACCCACAAACCCCGAGATCACAACCTGAGCTGAAATGAAGAGTTGGACGCTTAACCCACTGAGCCACCCAGGTGCCCCTCTACTTTTCTATGATATGGATATATTTAAATTACTCAGGCAGAGCAAAGAATGCCAACAGGCTCCCCTGGGGCCACTCCTCTAGCCAAGACCCTCTTCCCCATCCCTTGGCACACACAAGATATAAATGTTCATGGATTCAGAATCCAGAGTGTCATACTTTTCAGGAGTCATTAGCAATGAGCAGTGAACACTAACACTCAGCAGGATTAGCCTAAGGAATCTTATGACTCCTTTACAATGTTTCAATTACGTACCTGTGTGTTTTTTTGATTTTTAATGTTTATTTATTATTGAGAGAGAGAGACAAAGCATGAGCATGGGAGGGGCAGAGAGAGGGGGAGACGCAGAATCTCCCTCTCTGCTCTGTCAGCACAGAGCTCCATGCGGAGCTCGAACTCATAAACCGCGAGATCATGACCGGAGCTGAAGTCAGAAGCTTAACCGACTGAGCACTCAGGCCTGGCCCCTGTACGTGTGTTTTTTTCTGAAACTGTATTTCTCTAAAAATTAATCACTCTCCTCAAAGCTATTCCGAGCGAGCCCTTGGGCGCCAGAGATCCTGGGTAAATGGATTCGTGCCACACCAAGGCCCTTGCGGCCCCAGCGCAGTTTCCCCAACGCCCCGAGGCTTCTGCGCACCGCGAGGAATACTTCCGGAGCAGGCCAAACAAAGCCAGGCTCAAAATAGCAAGGACGTGGCCTAGTGGCTTCGCTTGAAAAAGCAGAGATGACGAAAAGGATGGAGAGACCTCCAAGGGCCGCCGGCTGGTGCGTTGCGGTGGGCACGTGCTGGGAGAACGGTGACCCCGTGGGGTGTTTTTTGTTTTTTTTTAAATGTGCTTGACAGAGCATCTACAGTACGGTAGTAAAATCGTGTAACAGAAAATCAGTGTCCAGAAGGGTTCCCAAACAGGTGGGGCGCAGCACAGAGCAGGGCAGGGTGCAGCAGCAGGGGCGCGGGGGACGGCCACTTACCCCCGTAGTAGGGCAGCCACTTGTAACGCTTTCCCTGGAAGTCCTGGCCATCGAACTGGGAGCACTGCTCCGCCCGGAAGTCCCTGGCCCCGGCGGGGCAGCTCTGCGGGGGGCCAGGGAGGAAGGGAGGGGGCCGGTGGGCGNTGCTCTAGGGGAGGCCGTCATTTGGGGTATGGGGTGAACAAGGGGCTCCCGCAGCCCAGGATGCGCACCGGCGAGAGGACGCCCCCAGGACTGGGAAGTCAGCCGGGTAGGGGGTCCCAGAAGCTGGCGCCCCCACTCCTGGGGCCTTTACCTCAGTGCGGCAAGAGCGGTGGCTCCGGACAGGGCCCACGCAGATGGAGCCTCCATCTCTCCTGAGGAGGAGAGCACCGGGAAGGCCGGACCCCGCCAACCAACACCCTCTCCTCCTCCCGGGGCTCCCCCGCAGGCGGAGGAGGGACGTCCGCGCGCACACGCACGGTTCCCCAGGTAGTGATGAGCTCCGAGCTTATACTTGGAAGAAGCTGGACTCAGTAGTCTATTCTGAACTGTCTCTAAGTCGGGGCTACTCTGCCTCTTAAAGCAAATTTCCAAAGACTCAAATTCTGCCTTTGTAGATAAAATAAGATGTAAAACGCACATCTGGAAAGGCTATTCTGCCATTTAAGGAGTATAGGTTTATAAGGTGCTTAAAATAATAGCTCATATAATAACTCATGTCTCTTCGTCTTCACACAAGGTTCTCAGGAATAGGAAAGTAACCCACCGACAGGAAAAGGGTCACCCCCTTGTTCTGTGCCCCACCCGCCACAGCACCTATCAGGGTGCAGGGCACATGAGTGCTTGATCCCTCACTTATTACAGTGGGAGACACGTATACTTAAATAGGCTGCAGGTGGAGAAAACGCACAGGTTAGCAATTGTTGACGATCGTTCACTAATTCACCAATTTACTGCACCTGCCGAGTGAAGCGCTGGGAACGACTTAGGCGTGTGAGGCAGGTGTGTCTAGTTCCCCTGAAATAAGGCTGATTGTGGGACTCAGAGTGAAAGTACGTGGGGAATGACTTCATTCCAAATATTCCACCAATGCTGTCCCAGAACAAGCCTATTGCTCGGTACCAGCGGACTCCCTGACCAGCCTGGCCCCGGCCAGCCTCCCTACCTCTGGGAGTAGCAGGGGCGCTCCCGGAAGCTGATGCCCCCTCCGCAGGTCCTGCTGCAGGGGCTCCAGCTGCCCCAGGGACCCCAGGGGTCACTCTGCCGCCTCACCTTGGGAGCCTGGAGGAAAAGACACGCTGAGGAGTGTGAGTCACTCAGAGCCCCCCCACAAGGGCACTGGGGCTCCCCGGAGGGCCCCTGCCTAAACACATTCCCATTTCTCACCTTGGGAGCCAAGCCCTTCAAGGACTCCGGGCACCCCAAACATTCATTTACAGAATCCGCCAGCTTTCCCCATAAGGGGTCAGGAGCCTTACACACACGCCCTGGCCCCTTGAGACCAGCACCCACGAAGCAGACATCCACTTGCCGGGCAGGCGGGAGGGAGGGACCAAGCCTGCCAGATCTTAGAGCCGGGCTATCTACCCCTCCTCACCGTCTCCCCGAGGAAAGAAAACACATTTGGCTTCAGCCACGGGCAGCACAGGCACGTTTTGTTTCTCTATAATTACTCAAGCCATGAGCTGATGGTGTGGAGCCAGGATAAGCGGGTCCAGCCCACCCTCCCACTGGCCTGTCTTCACCTGCTCCTGCTCTCAGTACCCAGCCTCTCTGCCTCTGACTCTCCTCTCCCAGGGCAACGTGGGCACCCCCTTTCCTGCTGCGCTCTTTCCAGGGCTGTGCTGTGCAGGGGCGGGTGTGAGAGAAGGTGTGAGTGGGTGGAAATGGAGGCAGAGGAAACCACCCCTGACCAACCTGGGGTTGACAGGCGGCGACGGGGCGTGGTGGCCAGGGTGCATATCCGCTTTACTCCTCCCTAACCCCTGTCAGCACTGAGAAGGGCCAAGAAGCACCTGGGGACCCCATGGTGGCTGTGCCCTCAGTGGGGCCAGAAACAGGAGGCAGCTGAGCTGGGGGCGTGCAGTGGAGGGGCAGAGGAGAGTTCTAGGCCCCACCTGAGCTCACACGGTGTGGGTAGGAGGAGGCAGGAAAAGGTTACTCAGGTGTTCCTAAGGCAGAAGGCACCTAGTAGGACCCAGGTCGTTTTGTACACCTTGACTCAGTTCACCTGCACAATAACCCAAGGGTGGTCATTATAACCCCCCAGTTAAAGGGGATCTAAGGCCTGATGATTTGCTTACGGTCACACAATTGTTAGGGGGTGGCTCTGGGTTCCGTCCTGGAGTCTTGACATGGGCACCGTAGTCCCTAAACCTGAGAGGTGGCTTCATGCAGCCAGGCACGAGGGAAAGCCCATGCCAAGGATCTCACGGTGTGACGTTTAGGGAGCAAGGACCATGGGGTGGCCGAGGTGACTGTGGGTAGCTGGCCTCTAGCCCACCCATCTCTCTGTGGCCGGTGCCATGTGAATGGGGCTTTGGAGAAGTGCCCGCTGGCCACCATGGCCATCCACCCCTGCCTGGCCCTGCCCCCTCCATCCTCGATTCACACTCTACAGAGGCAGCATTTCCCCTCCTCCCCAAGGACTGCCCGTCTCACCTCCCCCCCACCCCAGTGAAGAGCTCTCTGGGGACAGCATGGGACCTGGCTGCTTCTGTGCCCTCCACCCTGTCAATGCCAGCAGAAGCCTGGCAGGAGCAGCGCCAGTGCCAAGCCCCGCTCTGTGGCCCCTCCCCTCCCTGGAGGTGGTGGGTCCTGCCACCTAGAAGATTTATCCTATAACCTCAAGCCCCCAGGCTTGTTCTCCAGGGAGCTTTGTTCTTTGGACCCTGATACCAAAACAGCTACTCCCATCACCAGCTGGCTCCTGTGCCCTCTAAATTTGCACTAACGCCGTATCCATGAACCCCGTGTGGCCATTTAAGTTCATTAAAATCAAATCAAAGAAAAAACTTAGTTCTTCCGCTGCACTAGCCACATTTCATGTGCTCGGTAGCCACAGAACCAAGTGTCTATCTTGCTGGACAGCACAGATTCAGAACATTTTTATCATCTCAGAAAGGTCTGTGGGCCATCCTGCCCTGGGTGCTGCCCCCAGTGAGGAGGAATGACTGGCACCCGCGAACCTCTAGGCACAGTCAGGCCGACGGGCAGACTGCAGAGGGGACGCGTCATCTAGCCTGCACCTTGGCTCCAGCCAGCACTGCCCCCTCCCCTTCCTCCCACCTTGGAAGGCTACCTAGGAGAGGCCTCGGGTGCAAGCATTAGGGTGTCCCCAGCAGCTTCTGAAGGGGGAGGGCGGTGGCAAGTTGCCTGCAAACTGCCCCCTGCAGCCCCAGCGGCCAGTTCTAGGTACCTTGACCAGACTCTTTCAAAGTCCCATCAGTTTTTGAAAGAATTTCGTTGTCGTTGTTGTTGTTGGCCCTCCCTGCAGGGACAGGGGGCCCCAAGCTGCAGGGGGGAGGCTCCTCCCGGGTCCTAAACCCTGGGGCATTCCCCACCCCCATCCCTGCTCCCAAACTGGGAGCCTGGCCAGGTAGGGATGCACTCACCGAGGACCCAGGTGCCGGGGCCAGCAGCAGGGGCACCAGAAGGAGCAGCCGCATCTCAGCCTGTGGGAGAGGCAGGGGTTAGGACCCTTCATGGGCGGGCCAGGACGCATCCCTTCCTCCCCGTTGCCCACAGGTGACCTCAGAGCCGCAGGGGGACCAGAGGGAAGGCCATGGGGCTCAGTGGCACTCACGTGGGGCAGGAAGCCTACAACTCGCTTCTAAAAGTTCAAGAGCACCTTCTTTCAGGATTCAAAGAAGAAAAGAGAGGGCAATTAACAATACTTGTTTGAGGGGCGCCTGGGTGGCTCAGTGCCTTGAGGGCTGTTCGACTCTTGGCTTCCACTCATGTCAAGATATCATGTTCGTGAGATGGAGCCCCAGGGAGGGCTCTGCGGTGACAGCACAGAGCCTGCTTGGGACTCGCTCTCTCCCCCTCTCTCTGGCTCTTCCTCTCTCCCACAATAAATATTTAAAAATACTTCTTGTTAAATGATCGCTTCCGAATCAACACAATCACCTCACTGTTTTTAATTTAGCCAGAGACTGCTTTTTAAATTTTTGTTTTGTTTTTTGAGAGAGAGAGTGAGAATGAGTCGGGGAGGGGCAGAGAGAGGAGAGCAAGAATCCCAAGCAGGCCCCGCGCTCTCAGCACATGAGCTGCATGCTACACCGACTGGGCCACCCAGGCGCCCCAAGAGATTGCTTTTTAAAAACCCGTTACACCAATTGTTTCTAAAACTTGTTAATATAGGGGCGCCTGGATGGCTCAGTCAGTGGAGCATGTGACTCTCGCTCTCAGGGTTGAGAGTTTGAGCCCCACCATTAGGTGTAGAGATTACTTAAAAATAAAATCTTAAAAAAAAATAAATACAACTTTTTAAAAAGAAATTCTCTGGGGGGCACCTTGGTGGCTCAGTCAGTTAAGTGCCCGACTTGGGCTCAGGTCACGATCTCCAGGTTTGTGAGTTCAAGCCCCGAAGAATCAGGCTCTGAGCTCAGAGCCTGCTTCTGATCCTCTGTCTCCCTTTCTCTTCTCCTCCCCCGCTCATGCTCTCTCTGTCTCTGGCTCTCAAAAATAAACATCTTTAAAAGTTGCATTAAAAAACTCTCCAAAGATGCTTTTAAAACTCATATGCTTTAAAAATGTCAATTGTAATCCTACTGTAAACCCAAGCCAGCATTTCTCTGCACNGGGTACTGCCTCCTCTCCCCACACCCCACCGCCCCGGGACACAGCTCCTGTAGAAGCAGCATGCGGGAGGGGTGGCACCAGTTGCTCTGTGAGTCCTGTTCTAGGGCTAATGACAAGATTAGTGTCAGGGCGGGATGCGTCTCTAAAGCCAACTGCCTTNAGGTACTGCCTCCTCTCCCCACACCCCACCGCCCCGGACACAGCTCCTGTAGCAGCAGCATGCGGGAGGGGTGGCACCAGTTGCTCTGTGAGTCCTGTTCTAGGGCTAATGACAAGATTAGTGTCAGGGCGGGATGCGTCTCTAAAGCCAACTGCCTTAAGAGGTGGAGGTGAGCAGAGCCAAGACAGAGACTGAAGGAAAGACAGAAGACTTGACTTATAATTGCTACCAGGTTCTACTACCACTGCTACAATTACACTAGATCAAGACGCACATATGCAATCCCAGGGTCCAGAAAGCCTGGAAGGCTATTTCAATTCACTTGAGAGAAAAACACAAAGACCAGCCCTGGGTGCTGGGCACCGGACTACACCGCGGGGCTCCCCCAGCTGCCCGAGGGCAGGGCCCCCTGCACACCCAGCGGACAGTGGGGGCTCCTTTCGCGCTGTTTGCCTGAGGAACTCAGCGGTGCTGGACCAGGGCCGAAGGAAGCGGAGGCCGAGCGGGTCTGCGCCTCATCGCGGGGACTGGCCCCGCGACCCGTGCCTGGGGTCCCTGCGCGCCAGGCGCCGCATATGCGCACGAGTCCCCAGCGGATGCGGAGAGCCCCCNCAAGAATCTTCCCCGCGTCGGTCACCAGGAGGCGCCCGCGGCCCGCAGTCCCAGCCCGGGGACGTGCCCGCGACCCCTACCCGCCCGGGAACGCGCGGGCGCAGCCCCCCAGAGTGGAAAGGTGACCTTCCCACGCGAGGCGCCAGGGCCACCGGGCACGTGCTCGCCCTGGCGGCACCTCCGGGAGGGGCATGCTCGGTCTCCGGGTGCGGGAAAGGCGTCCCACCGAGGCAAGGTCTGAGGGGGCGGGCGGCGTCNGGTCTCCTCCTGGACCCCCCACTTCCTCCAGTACCGCTCTTCCTGCGGGCCAGGCGGGGCACGTTCCTGCAGCAGCCCCGGAGCGAGCCGCCCCTGTCCCCGGGTCACCAACCGTCCGTTTTCGTACCTGGGTCTCCGGGCGCGCGGGGCCCGCAGCGCCGCTCCGTCGGTGCCCGCCCTGGGAATGAGAGGTTGGCCTGGCGGCGCGGAACGCCTGCGGAGGTTGGACTTTCTCTCCCTGCCGCTGGCTGGCTTCTCCCCGCCCCATCTTCCCCCAGCCAGCCCTGCATACACCCATCCCCAATCCCAGTGGAGAGACACCCCCCCCGCCCCCGCCCTCCCGCGCTGTGACCGGTGCTGCATCCCCTTGGGTCTGGGCCAGAGCTTGGCTTGCCCTCCATTCTGTGATTATTCTCTTGGGCGGGCACCAGTCACCACCCCAGTCCCACTTCCTCTAAGCCGTCCATCTCTCTGTCATCCCCCTCCACGCCCACCTTACATACAGCACACTTCTGTGTCCAGCTGTCTGCTTGTCTTCCACCCTTGAATTCTGTACAAGCAGACCTCGCTTTATTGTGCCTCGGTTGGGTTGTTGGTTTGGGAGGGTTGAGGGTTTTTTGTTGTTGGGTGGGCTTTTTTGGTTGTTTTTTGTTTTTTGTTTGTTTTTGTTTTTTGCAATTTGCTTTATTGCACTTTATTGCATTTTTTACAAAGTGAAGGTTTGTGGCAATCCTGCCTAGCACAAGTCTGTTGGCCCCATTTTTCCAACAGTATTTGCTCACTTTATGTCATGTGTTGGTAATTCTTGCAATATTTCAAAATTTTTCATTACAATATGCTATGGTGATCAGTGATCAGTGGTTATGATGCCCTGAAAGCTCAGATGATGGTTAGCATTTTTCATCAATAAAGTCTTTTTAATTAGAAAAATTGTTTTTTGAGGGGTACCTGGCTGGCTCAGTTGGTAGAGCATGCGGCTTCTTTAAAAAAAAGTATTATTTATGTTTGTATGTATTTTGAGGAGTGGGGGGTGGGGCAGAGAGAGGAGGAGAGAGAGAGAATCCCAAGCAGGCTCTGTGCTGTCAGTGCAAAGCCCCAAGTGGGGTGGGGCTTAAACTCAAACTGTGAGATCACGACCTGAGCTGAACCCAAAAGTCAGATGCTTAACCCACTGAGCATGAGACTCGATCTCAGGGGTTGTTCGTTCGAGCCCCATGTTGGACATACAGTTCACTTTAAAAACATTAGTTTTTTAGGAGCACCTGGATGGGTCATTCGGTTAAGCATCTGACTTCAGCTCATATCATGATCTCACAGCTCATGAGTTTGGCCCCTTGTCGAGCTCTGTGCTGACAGCTCAGAGCCTGAAGCCTGCTTCAGATTCTGTGTCTTAGTCTCTCTCTGCCCTTCCCTCGCTCATGCTGTCTCTCTCTCAAAAATAAATTTAAAAACATTAAAAAATCTTTTAAATTCGTTTTTTAGACATGCTATTGCACACTTCATAGACTACAGTATAGTGAAAACCTAAGTTTTATATACCAAGAAATCTATTTGACTCACTCTTGGGATATTTGCTTTATTGCAGTGGTTTGGAGCTGCCCCTGCAGTATGTCCAAAGTATGCCTGTACTTCAGCCACAGCTAAGCTGCTCCTCACACATGCTGCTGTTTCCTACTCTCCTAGCCACTTTTCACACTGCGTAGAATGCACTCCGGAAATCCACTCTACCTTGCAAGTTCCTACTCATCAAGGCCCTGACCAAATGTCACCTCTTCTAGAAGCCTTCCCCGCACCCTAGCAGGCAGAATTGGTGCTCAGCCTGCTCCCTCAGTCTCTGTCCCTGTCTACTGTAGTTTATGGTGCATCAGCCCATGGGAACCTGGGTCTCCCCAAATCAGTGGCTAAGGATAAAGCATGCCTGCCCATCACCTGTGCCCAAGGGACTAGTTAGTATGAAACTAGGGACTCAAATGTGATACACTTCCTTTCCTTTCCTCGTGTCCTTTTTCTCAACAAAGGCACTTCTTGCCTGCCATCCCTTTTTTGAAACTGAAAATCACCTACCCCCAGGAAAATAGCATTGGCTCTGGGCCACATGGGAGGTGGGGAGGTCACAAGGAGTGTCCCCTCTCCTCATCCTCTTATACTGGGCACTGGTCATTTCTCCCCTGGCCTCCTTTGGGGCAGAGAAACACCAGTGGGAAGCTCGCCCCCTGTTCAGAGCCCCCAGCTCCTGTAGATCATCTAGGTTTTCACTGATGCTCAGGCAAAATGCTTATTAAAACATAAGCAATTTACATCTGTCCCATTTCTTACCCATCAATGAAGAAAGAAGCAGCAGCAGCAGCAGCTGTGTAGCAGGGGCCCCTGGGGACTCGTGTGAATTCTTAGGCAAAGATAAAGCTTGGCACAGAAAAGGGAGTGGAATTACCCAAAGCCTGCCTAGAAAAGGAAAATAGTTTCTTCTATTCAAGAAGCCCCACTCCCTGCCCCCATCAGCCAGGAATTTTCTGGGCTTGGTCAAAGGTCCCTTAAGTAGGAGGAAGCGGATTCTCCTGCTATGGGGGCGGGGCCCCTGAGGCACCTCCTGGTCGGCTCCTGTTTTTCCTCAATGATCCCTTCTCAGGCACCCAGGCCCATGATTTCTTAGTCCCCACCCCTGCTGCGAAGCCCATACAGAAAGTAGGGAGGCAGAGCCCACACCCAGCGCGAAAGAGCCAGGCTCCAGCAGTTAACGGGTGGGGAGGGTAGTCCCCTCCAAGCCTCAGCCTCTCTACCCCAGACGGATGTGTGAGCTCGGTGCCCAGCACGTAACCGTTCACCAAAAATTGTGTGCACAATTGGTGTACACACACACACACACACAATGGAGATTTAGAAAGAAGATTCTGGGGAAACGTGTGAGACCTTCCCTCTCGTTGTAAATTCCCCTCTGCCCTGGCCCGCCCACCTGCAGGTCTGAGAAGCCCAGGGTGCAGAAGGGGTACAGCCCTTGCAGGCAGACAGACCTAGACTGGGAACCTGTGCTGCTTCGTGTATGAACTGAGGACTAAATCATGTCTCCTCCTTAAGCCTCGACTTGCTCACCTGAGCCTCACACAGAGGGTGGTAGAGTAGGGAAGTACCTGTGCGTGGTCAGTAAAAGTTCTTTCTATCCGGTGCTCCCTCCGCCCTGTGCTGCCCCCGCCTGTTTCCTGGTTCCTTACATCTGGATCATCTCGGCAGATTGCAGATCCAGGGACACAGCCTAGAAATAAATGGCCAGATCTTTTTGTAAGGCTGGGTTAGAACGGAAACTTGTTCCAGGCTCCCAGGATGTGTGCCACTTCCAGGAAGCCTTCCCTCAATGCCTGCCTCTGTGCTCCCACTGGGCCTGGATTGCACTTTGGAACTGCTGCAGTGATACAAATGTATCACTTTCTCCCTCTAAATTGTGAACTTTGCAAGGTCAGGGATGTTTTTCCCCTCATGGTCGCCGGTACCAGAGGTTTGTGGCAGCCCTGAAGGTGTCCGTCGAGAGAGCACGGTGTAGGAAAACGGCCAAGGACAGCTTCCAGTTGCCACCTGCCAGGTCTACGTCACGTTCTGAAGTCTATTCCTGTTCCTGCTCCCACCTGCTTATCTTTGCAGCACTTCCCCCACAGATCTCTTGCACATCTAATCCCACCTGACACACAGGGTTCTTGGTTGCATTCCATAGAGAAGGACATCGTCTGAGATGATCTGGATGTAAGGAATCCAGGAAAAAGGCAGAGGCAGCACGGGGCAGAAGGAACTTTTACTGAGCACGCACTTAGTAGGAGCTTTATTGCGGCCCAGGTACTTCCCTACTCTACCACCCTCTGTGTGAGGCTCAGGTGAGCAAGTTGAGGCTTAAGAAAAGACATCGAGAGCTCGTGGAACTGACAGGAAGTCTGGAGAATCAGGCACAGACAAGGGCTGGAGTCCCCACCAATGCCATGGATCATGGCCCAGGAGCTGTTCTGGTTAGAACACTCCTGTGGGACACCGGACGCTGCCACACCACTTTCAGGTTACGCTGACCCAGATCATCCCCAGGAAACCCCTGGACGGTCCTTGTAGACGCCAGCCCCAACAGGAAGGAGCACAGCTGCACGCTGACCGCCAAGACCTAAGAAGCAAGAGTTGGCAGGTTGCCCGGATGAGAACCTGGTTCAGAGGCTGGGCCACCGCCAGCAAACAGAGGCCGCCGTCTCCCTGCAGCTCCTGGCACACGGCACTGTTGAACTGGACTTGGAGAGAACACTGCTTCTCTTCTTCCCTCTCTTGCTGATGGTTGTTAATTCATTCCGGGGACACTTGAAGGCCTCCCCTCCTAGAAGCTGCGGAGAGGCCTGTCCGGGGGCAGCAAACGCATAGCACCCAGCTCTCAGGAAGGAAAAAGCACTGTCTGGTAGCCTTTATCAACTTTCGTGGCGTGAATACTCCACGGCTGTTTTCAGGCCACCAAGGTGATGTCACTAAGCACAGAGCTGGGAAGAGATCCCAAGCTGTCCTAACATGCAGACTGTCCTGCCCGTGGAGAGGTTACATTCTAGGAGGGCACTGCATGCTGGCGCTATGTGTCAATCCAGAATAATACTGTCTTACAAACCTGAATATTAAAATATTTCCACTCTAGAGGTCACAGAACCTGTACTACAGCCCACTAGGAATCCAACAGGAAGAAGAACACTTCACACTTGAGGATTTCTCCATTTCTCTCTCTGCCTTCTCTTCCCTCCCCCTCCCATGTGTATATCCATTTACCTCGATGGAGTCCTTCGAAGTTGCGGGGTGGGGAGGGGAGCGATAAATGTCCCTTGCCAGCCTGCCCCTCAACTTGACTTTGCGTTTTCAGATCCCACACTAATCTGTTTTCCTTCCCCTCTTGCTGCCATATCCAAGTCAGGACCTTGAAACACGGAGCAAGACCACGAGAGTGAGAGTCCAAAGCTCAGTATGTCTGACAGGTGCTATTATAAGTTAAGCCACCTGACCTGTGGAGGGGAGTTTTATTCTCAAAGCTGGGACAGAAATATAGTTCCCGACCCTTCCTGCAGACACGAGGGCCATCCAGAGAGAAAACACAAATCCCGGGATGTCCTTCAGTGACATCAAGCCTGACAAAGACCCACCTCATCTGCCCCTTCCTCAATCCAGATCCTGGGACAGGGCACCAGGAGGGAGCAGAGGCCATTTGAAGACATTGGTGTTAGGGTAGCAACACAGAGGGAAGTAGAGAGCTTTCCAGAAAATCTTTCCTGATTGGCTTCCACCAAGCAGCTCCAGCCTCAGAGATCTCATCCCTTTCCTTCCACATGGGAACACACATACTCACTCCTGCACACGTGTGCGCACACACACACCTTAAGGATTGGCCTACAGTCTCCTGTGGAAGCTAACTGTATGAACTCCTGGAGACATTGAGGGAGAAGGTGTGAGGAGGCCACTTTGCCCACCCTCTGCTTCCTAAGTGGGCAGGGGCTTCAGAGCTCAGGCCCCCACAAAGGTCAGTGTGGGGGATGGGACCAGCCCACAGCATGCAGGCCTGGAGGGCCGCGCTCAACTGGGGTGGGTGTCCCTGCCTCCAGAGTAAATCTGGTGTCCCGTGGCTGAGTGGCAGTGGCCTCAGTGCCTCGAACAGTGACAGAGACAGGGCAGGTCCTCTCTCCTCTGAAGACCCCTGCACATCTGGCTGAGCAACCCCTACTCTGCCGCTGCTGTCCCCTGTGGGCTGCCAGGTAGGGCTTGGGACTGGGATCCCCACAGGCCAGCTGCCAAAGCTCTTTACATCCTTTCTTCTCGGTCTCTCTCCACCACACTCCCAGGGCCCTGCTCATCCCCTCTGCCGCTTCAGCCTCTGTATTTGGATAATTCTCAGCCTGGAAGCTGACAAGTGTCTGTGCTTTGTGCCAAAGGCCTAGAAACATTACCCAGGAAGTCAGAGCACCAGCACCTCTCAATTCAGAAACTCACCTCCCAATGCTCAAGTTAAATGAAGGGGGAAGTTCTATTAACTTTGCAGGGGGAGGGCTTCTCTAACGTCAGTAATTTGTGGGCCTGTTATCCTGACCCTGATTTTAGAGTATAATACCACTTAAAAATGCTTAGGCATAAAGCTAGGTCTAAGCTTTTTACTTTTACAGCTTTTATATAACTACAATCCTATTCTATATGTCTAGGCCCCAACTCCTTATTAGAAACTCTTGGGGCCAAATGTGTTTCAGGGTTGAGTGTTTTTCAGATTCTAGAAGTTACTAGACTTCTAGACATATGACATATTACCTCTAGTACTTTCTGGAAGCTCTCTTTAATCAAAACCAACCAACCAACCAACCAACCAAAACCAACAACAAAACTACCTGCACTTGTACCTCTGCAGCAAAACATACAAATATTCCCTTAAACAGGCTAAATTGAGACTCTAAATAGTCTCTGCCAGTTCAGGCCAGGTCTTAGTCACAAACCTAGGAGAAACCTTTTGCTTTTCAGAGCCTTTTGAATTTCTTAATTGCAAATAAGGGATTGTAGACCTGCACAAATTAAACACAACATAACTACAAATGAGGTTCACAATGTCAGCACAATGTTAATAACGGTGACAGGCCAGTGGCCTGCTGAAGTCCATCGTGGGGGAGGCCTTGAACGTGGGAGCATAGGAGATAGTGGGGGTGGAGGAGGCAGGAAGTCCATGTAGTCCACAGGCCTGGGTTGGAGTCTGGCTTTTATACTCACTGGCTGGGACATGTTAAACTTCCTGCATGGCAATTTCTTCATATTTAAAAGGAAGACAAAACAGGGTGCCTGGATGGCTCAGTGGGTTAAGGTTCCAACTTCGGCTCAGGTCATAATCTCACAGATCATGAATTTGAGCCCCACAGTGGGCTCTGTGCTGACAGCTCAGAACCAGGAGCCTGGTTCAGATTCTGTGTCTCCCTCCATCTGTGCCTGGGCTGCACTGGTGGCCAGAGTGGGAGAGGAAGTTCTTCTCAAAGTAGGGGATGTGGTCCTGGGGACACAGAAAGACACTGACAAGCACAACGCACAGATCTGGGGAACATCAACTTTAAGGTTGGGAGTGTGCTATGTTGGGGGGAGGGGTGAAATATATTTGGTGATGGTTTATGATGGGGTCGTGGTTATTTTTATATTAAAACAAACCTACAACAACATGGATGAACCCTGAGAACATTGTGCCAAGAGAAATAAGCAAGACCCAGAAAGATAAATACAGAACGGGTCCACTAATTTGAGGTCCCTAGAGCAATCTAGTTCATAGAGACAGAAAGTAGAATGGCGGTTGTCAGCGGCTACCGGGAGGGAGGGGTAGGGGGTTGCTCCTGGAGATCCATGGTGGTGATGGCTGCACATTATGAATGTCTTGAATACCACTGAACTGGAGGCGCCTGGGTGGCTCAGTCGGCTAAGTGTCTGACTTCGGCTCAGGTCATAATCTCTCAGTTCGTGGGTTCGAGCCCCGCATTGGGTTCTGTGCTGACACTTCAGAGCCTGGAGCCTGTTTCAGATTCTGTCTCCCTCTCTCTCTTCCCCTCCCCTGCTTGCACTCTACTCTTTCTCTGTCTCAAAAACAAACATTTAAAAAATTTTTTTTAATTAAAAAAATACCACTGAACTGTACACTTAAAAATGATTCAGATGGTAACTTTTACGTATATTTTACCAGAATAAAACAATAAAAAAAACCTTATGAAATAAAAATTCCATATTTTTTTTCCAATTCCAGACATTTCTGCATGGGGATGCTACTGTGGGCCAAGTCCTAGATGCTCAGGGGTCTTGTCTTCCCCTGTTGTTGAGCTTTAGTTAGAAACCTTCAAACTTGATGATAAATTATATTTTTTAAAAAAATTTCAGAAACATTGTCAGACTCTGCATGTTACAGAGGAGAAAACAGAGTCTCAGAGAGGTGATCCAGCTTGACAGAAACAGGCCTCCATTGCCCTCCATCCTGGAGCTAAGAAGCACAATCCACTTCTTCCACCTGCTTTTTTTGTTTGTTTGTTTGTTTATATTTATTCTGAGAGAGAGAATCCACACCATCAGCACAGAGCCTGATATAGGGCTCAAACCCATGAATTGTGAGATAATGACCTGAGCTAAAACCAAGAGTCAGACACTCAAATGACCTAGACACCCAGGCACCCCTTTTTAAATTTTTATTTACTTTTCCCCCACCTTCTTCTTGTGTGTGAGTCTGGGCTATTCCTCATCATCTCAAAGCTTCTATTTTCTCACCTGTAAAATGAGGAAGGTTCCCTTCTCACAGGGCAGGATGAAGTCCACGTGTGATGGGCTTGGTATAGTGTCTGAGGCACATTGATAGTAAATGCTCAATGGAATTGGTTTTAGTGGACAAGTAGATTCCTCTGGGGCTTTTCTTGGTTACCCGAGGGGTAAGTGGAAGTATTAAGAACTGTGCTGTCTCTTTATTCCTCCTACATTTAACGTGGTGACATTGAGCCAGGACAAACCCATAGATTTATTTCTCAATGTCACAAGCATGCCTGGGGTAGGAATCCTGTTTGGATTAAACTCTGACCATCTATTTATAAAACTGGGGGTCCCTTAAGCAGATAAGGCTAACTGACCTCCTGGCTCCACATTCTCCGTTGTAAACAAGGGCAAAATTGGTAAATGTTTGTTCTTACTTAAAACATGTTCCCCCACACATGACCTGTTTATATCGCCCTGCATGGAAATCCCCTCCTGCGGACCCCTAATCCACCCATTACATCATTTACTCACAAACACTTATTGAGCAACTCCCTCCCAGGAGGCCTAGGATGGGGCGGTGAGCGCACACACCCAGCTCCCCCCACCGCTTCAGCCAGCTGGTCCCCACACCACTG